>NC_085028.1:13715171-13889175 GCF_963692335.1 Osmerus eperlanus
ACTTTTAAAACACATTAGTTTAACAAATTAATTGAATTAAACTAGTCTAAAGTTCACCTGTCAAAATTCTGACACTGATTTGTTGTTTTGAAAGTGAAGTTGTGGGCTGCTTTCACTTTTATCCACCAAAAGCCAATCTGATAACTGAATAAGATAATCAGTTGGGAAAAGATGTTGAAGACTGTAGCTACACAGGCCTTTTAATAGGCTATGTTAACTGTTTGGTGGATAACACAGTGCATTGCATGGGGCATCGGTTCCCGTTTATGTGAATGTTCGGTGGTCAGCTGGGCTGGCTTTCGGGTCTTCCAGTCCTCAAACCAAAACAGGATTTTAAAAATGCAGAACAGATCCAGTGGACAGTGGTGTGTCACATTGCATGATCAAATGTTTCTTATTATCCTTAACACAGGCATACTAATCTTTTATGGCCCCATGTTCAGTTTATGTTCCATGTGGTATGAAAACCATCAATTTTTCTTATAGCATTTGTTGCTTTTGTCTCACTAAGCCATTTCCACTTGTGTTTCGTTGGGCATTTCCACTTGTGTTTCGTTGGGCTTTTACTGTTTCTCTGCTTGAATAATCGTTCAGGGTTTCCTCCCAATACACTTTCTAGAGATCTTCAAAATGTACACTTTATTTTAAACAAAAGTACAAAAACAAAACTCAGTATTTACAGTACTTGCATGGCAATGGCCTCTTTGGTCGTTTTCCAATTTGACGGTTTTACATGAAAGTTAGCAAATAACAGCGTCTCATCAGTTTGAAATACTGTATCAAGTGGTGAATCTAACATTCAACCACAAACGGAGTACCAAATTACTCTTTAGTTTTTCAAATTTCTGCAAGTAATTGCTAGCAATTGTTCAATAGCCTACCTTTTAATCTAAGATGTGAATTTAGTGATAGTAATTTATTTCTTCTAACAGAAAATAAAACCCTGAACAATAATCTTGAACAATATAAATAGCAAAAAAGGTCAAATAAAACACAATTACATCCAGCTTTGCTATATTTACATATTCAGTAAATGCTCACAGATAATAAACCTTGACCTAAATTGTGAAGTGTACAACTGATAATTCGTCTTTTTACACAAAACAGACAGAGCACAGAAATGACCTAGCACGACAAAAACACAAGACATTTTTTGATTTTTTTCAAAATCAATGTGACACCGATGTGCAGACATATGGTTTAGTGAGCTACCTAGCAGGTTCACTCAATGTCTGACAATTAGAGGGGTAAAATGTATAGGACAAAAATAAGGACCATGCACCATCTCATGAAATCATTTGTACAGTCCTCGTTTTTTGCAATCCTTTGGGACACATTGCCATATGACACTTGTCATATTACAGTCTGTAATTAAAGCAAAGTATAATTACACATCCTGAGCCCTTTCAATTTTATAAACTGTTAGTTTTTCTGTGATGACCACGATGAAAGCAACTCTATGGACTATTGAGACAAACAATAAGTTTGGAGAAGAATTTGTGATGATTTGTAAGTAAGATGGGACAACACAAGTCCCTCAGAACCTCCTATTGCATTGAGGATAAGGGAGGTAATAGGTCAATGAACACATTGTTACAGAAAAGGCAACTGGTCTAGTAGTAGTTCTACTAGTGATAACCAAAACAAAGCCAACACATTAAGTTGTCATTTTCTTCAGTTTCCCACATTCCTTTTAACTAGTACTTGGAACAAAACAAAACGTTCCTAATAGGGAAGTTTACACATTTTTATCAGTTAGTGCAGACAATATGTACACCGCATATGCATTCACACAGGCTGTTTTTAATAGCGGAAAAAAAGTTTGTGGATATTCTTTTGGTGGAGGGTCTCCCTGAATCCAAAGGCAATGCCCCTCTTCAAATCTGAGCAGAAGTGTGCAAAAGCTTCTGGTCGCTGCTTCCTCACTGAAAGAGAGCCCCAAAAAATTATTTACACTTGTAAACATGTATTTCACACACAACTAATAACTACACATCCAGCTATGAAGCACAATTGACAGCACTGTTGAAAATGAAGTGCATTTGATTTAAACGAAGTAGTCCCAAGGAAGTAACCATACCCCTCTTAAGATGACCTTAAACCTCAGCTTTTTGGCTGTTATCCTCCAGCTTCTCCTCCAGCTTCTTGCTCTCTTCAGAAGATCCATCCTCATTCTCACCAGTCTTCCAGGTTCCTTGCCTTTAAAACGTTTTTAAAATTCAGTACAACAATCTATAACAAGTAGATAATTTTTTTTTACCATAGATATGAACGACGGAAACAGGATATTCAGAAAGGTTGAGAACTGATCTGTTGCACTAACTTGGACTTTTTCATGTAGATCCAGTATGCCAAACCAACGATCAGCGTGGCCAGGAGCAGACCCACAACAATGCCCACCACCAGCTTGGTCTGGTCATTTTCATCTGACTGATCTGCCAAGCAAAAAGAGACACACTGGACACTTAGTGGAAGAACTTTCTATGGATAGTCAACAAATATTTCCCCCCAAAACAAAAGCTTGTGTACAGAATATCAAATAAATTGCGTTGCATATGAATGATGGGATGGACAGTTTACACATCTATACTGTAAAGCACTATGTAGTCAGCTTGATTGAATATCATTAGGTGTGTAAAAAAAAAGCATAATCGATACATTTATGTAAACAATGAAAGAAGAAATAACGTCAGATTTGTCATTATAATTGAGATTTTGTCAGGATGCTGGTTGCTCCTCCACGTCTGCACCACTGGACGTCATACTGTAGTTATTTACTGTTTCATCATCCATCACTGTATGGTGATGTTCAACAGTGACTCAGGGATTTTTTTATATAATGTGAGAATGTGTCATAGCTCCAGAGGAAACAAAACAAGATCTTCAAGTCTGCAAATCCTTTGTTGTCTTTCCATCCCTTCTCACCTACCTCTGAAACTCTGAAAACGGTTAAATTATGAAGAAGGCCATCACAACTTACCTTGTTTATCCATTCTCACCTCCTCAAATACTGAAATCAGATATAAAATGATATTAACATTCACCCCAGAGACCCATCAAAAATGCATACTGCAAAGTCACAGGTGAGACTTTTTTTTATCGTGTGTTATCTGCATGCAGAGGTAGAGTGTGACGCAGAGTGGGAAAGGATAGGAGTCCAGCATCCCGACAAACAGCCAAAGGTGAGGGGAAAGTAATGAGTAAAAGGAAGACGTTGTTGTCCAGACAGACAATGATGAGAGAACCAGGATTCACAGTATTGGTTAAACGGACAAAAGTCCAAGTTGCAGAAGTAATAGTGATCCATCGGTGCATGCAGAAAATGCATTGTGCGCAAAGTCCAAGGTTTAGTAGAACAGTTATATCTCCCAGTGGCTTCCCTGTGCCCAAAATTTCTATACAGTGTTGTATCGTCATGCACTACAAGCATATAAAGAGTGTGTTAAAATCGGATCCACACAGGACATTAGCAAGTTCCCCTCCAGACAGGCGGGAGAAGGGCAGAACAGGAGGGGAGGACTGAAGGCCATACCACCATTCTGTACTTACAAGTGGACACATTTATGGCCTTGGTAGCTTGGCCCAGATCATTGGACACCGTGCAAGAGACAGTGAGATTCACAGGAGGCACAATAGTGAGCTTGTGGGTAATCTTCCCATTGATGAAGGAACTCTCATAAGGCTGAAAATGATATAAAAAACAACAACTGTTAGTATGCACACAGTAACATACAAGTAAGGATTCTGCCAAAAAGAAAAACACAAGATTGTGATGAAGAAGCTTTTTGTTTAAGAGTGTCACAAGGCAGTTACATCTTGTACCACATGAGGATGCTGTTGTATTTCCGTCCAGCATTTTGATGGTGTGTACACGTAGCTAATAGATGCCGTCCTCTGAGGAAATACTTAGTGGCAACTAGCCAACACCCTTTTAAAATGAATACATTATGGTACATCCAATACATAAATGTCCCTTACCATGCTTACATTTGACTCCTATTTAGTTTTGGTGGTATTTATCACACAAAAGGACTGGATGGAATAAACTTTGAATGCATAATGCATTTGTCCGTGACTGCTGCCTCTATGGGAATACAAACCTGGGTGACTCAACCATGGAAAACTCTGTGAAAAAGGTCATGGCATCATTTGAGTGGATTTATTGCGCTGACTCACGTCAAACACAAACGTGTGCATGTCTGCTCACAATGCACACACACACAACACCTGAGCACTGCACTGACAGCTGCATATCATCTCATGCTGTCTCATTGTGTAGCCATGCTATCAGCACACACAGAGCCACCAAAACAACAAAGTGCTTCAGTCTTCATGACAGACTAATGCATAATAAACTTGGTGTGCATTTGAGAAAACAAACATATCTCTGAGCCACTCAACACTGAACCCCATTCATTTAGAAAAGTTTCAGCCAGGAACTTGAACATAGGAAATAGACGGCATCTGAGACCGAACCCTTAAAATAAGGAAGTAGCTTTCTGTCGGTAATAGACGGGGGATGATGAAATACCACCAATCACTGCCTCCCTACAAAGACATCCACAGGTTCATTGACAGTAAACCTACCAGATTTAAGACTTCTCAGTGTTACTGACAGATTCCAATAAAAGGAAGCTTAAAGGGACTCTCTTTATATAAGGTCAGGGCTCTGCTTCATATCTGCAGAAACACACCCAGAATGACTGGGGGGATTTCTGCATGGTCTTGCTCACATGGTGACATGCAACAAAATTATGGGCTGCAGTGAATACATGTTTTTGCCTTGATATTTTTCGTATGCTTGACATGAGATTCTTCGTGAATATAACCATTCATTTGAACACATGAAAACGGTTTTCGGGGGGCTCAAAACTAGACATTAAGGTTACATTTACTACCATGTAAATTACATAGCAATACTTCTTCGTGACGCTCCGAAATTCCGGCCCCTGTAGTGTGTGTGTGTGTGTGTGTGTGTGTGTGTGTGTGTATGTGTGCATTGCATACCAAGGTTCCATTGATGCTCCAGGCCACGCTGGGTTTGGGGGAACCTTCAGCCTCGCACACCAGGACCTTGTGCTGACCATCCTCGCCACGCTGTTTAATCAACCTCCGGATGACAGGGGGCCCTGTAACAAGACGCATCTCTCCAGCTAAACCAGGACAAGAGAGATATCGCATACGCAATGCAGGAGGAAATCGACAAGACAAACTGTCAAAAGAATGTAACTAAATCCTTACCTTCAACAACGACTTCAAATGAATCTTTTTTGACAAGGGTGCCAATGGCGACTTCACACTCATACAAACCAGAGTCAGAGTACGTCAGTTTGTCAAACTTGGGCTGCTTGTCCAGTTTCTTATGGTCCTAGAAACATAGACCATTTAAAATGTTTTAAAAGCCTGCTACAACTAGCTTATTTTTCAATGACCAATGCAGTACCAGCCATACACCACACCTTTGTCCAGGACACTTTAGGTTCTCCTGATGCATCGGTCTGGAGGGTCAGAGATAAACTTTCTCCAGCACTCTTCACGACTTTCCCAGAGGGGCTCAAGCTCATATCCAGGTCTGCAGGCGAGGAGAGCACACTTTAAACAGGCAGTTTAACAGCAACGAGGAGAAGTGCACCAAGCTCCTGTTGAAAACCATATCAGCTCACTGCAGAAACCCCAGCACGTCCTCATTGATCCAGCTTATTAGACGTATTAAAGGACCTGGGCTCTAACAGAACTTTCACCTCACAGTGGAAGAGACTGAGACTGAAGAGACTGAGAGAAGTGCTCAGACTAGGTAATGATAAATCTCTCTCTACTGAGAAATATGGCAACCGCTGGAAACAGACTCAAGTTCACAGAACTATTCATTAGAATAGGTTTTAAATATTGGTTTTCTAATCACTGAATCATTAAGGATATGAAAACGTGGACGATTTACAGGAAGGTGACCCACACTATTGCTTCAACAGAAATACAGCACAGCATACAAAGGTGACTTACAGTTAACAGTGATGTTTTCAGAAGCTTCCATGTTGCCGTTGTCGATGAGAGCACATTTGTATTCACCGGTGCTGTCGCGCGTGACATCAGTCAGAATGTAGGTGTCCGAGTTCTCCACCTTCACTACCGCACCCTTATAGACCATGGAAAATACTACTTTAGATTCTGGACATTCAGAAGTCAAGAGACATTTTTCAAGATCAGCTAGAATCTCAAAGAAAGGTGGGATCAGGGACCAGATGGAAATTCAGGGACTGATGCTATCCTCAACTACTACAGGAAGTTGAACTACCAATAGTGGAGAAAACAGGGTGTGACAAGAATGCAAATGACAGAAATTGGTAAAAACTCACCTGGATGTAGAAGTTGAAGCTGGTAGGAGGAGGGTTTCCATCAGCCTTGCACTTCAGAGTCACATTGTCTCCTTCCAACACAGGGCCATCAGAGATGATCTCCAGGCTGACCTTCTCTGTTGGGTCTGAGGGGAGAAGAGGAGGGAACCAGGGGGGATGATAGGATCAGTCAAGTACAGTCTCACAAACCCCTGGCAGCTGTATGTGTAAGAGAACAACCAAGCATCCAGCCTGGAAAAGTTCACAGTTATACACTGAATTTCTGAGTGTCGAGGCGCTGTCAGAGGATACAGCCAGGGAGCTCTTGAAACTACACTAGCACCCTGAGGCACAAGACAAAAAGCTCTTTTCAAACCTCAATGGTGCTGCTCCAGCTGAGCCAAATTGCCCACATTTCTTTTACGACTGAATTCCGAGACCCTTCCAGTGTTGATGAGCCCTATTCAAAATGTCTTCTCGAGCAGATAACATCAACCAAGCCGTACTCCGAATGTTACGCTCCTGACAACAGAGTCACCCTCACCTCATTTTTTAATTAACATCATTACAGCATCATTAATGTTGACTGCCTTGAATGGTGGAAAAGAGAAGTTCCAACTACAGGCGGAAAATAAAACACCCATCATCCTGGCTGTCGATACGCTTGCTGTTTACCGGCGAGGAGCACAGCAAATCGACTGTCTGGGAAGAGGAATGTACTTTCGATTGATAACGGTTGTTAGGGCAGTTTCTATCGGATTACTCACAGGTGACAGTGAAGGTCTCAGGTGCTGTCGCCAGGTCATCCCCAGCTGGGTGATGGGAGACGCAGGTGAACTGGGTGTCGGAGTCCTCCTTCTCAGCAGTGTACTGGAGAATGGAGGAGGTTGTGGAGAGCCCGGTGGTGGAGTTCACCTCGACTGAGGTCTTGACAACAATCCCTAGAAACCACGTCCGCAACGGTTAGTAACATCACAAACGGGGGACGACACATATTAACAAACTATGGGCACAATTAATAAGGCTTGACATTGTATGTCCCACAGGAAGAGATTGAGATAGGTATCACTGCTGCACTTCTGGGCATCCTGCATGCCAAGATGTTGTGACTGATTGTGAAACCAGACATGAAAGTTCCCATACTTACAAACCTTGAGATACTTATTTCTTCACTATCTTCACTATCTTTGAATAATATATCACATTTGATAGTTGCATACCTTTCCCATCAGCCACCAGAGGTCTCTTGTTCTTAAACCATGTGACGTCTGCAGCCGGATTGGCATTGTGTGCTCTGCAATTCCCCATCTGTGGTACAGAGAACAAAATGAGAAAGATGCTAAATCCTGCTTTTGATCTATTCGCATATGATACAGAGTGAATTTAATCTAATCATAGCCTTAATCAAATGTGTGCATCTTCTTCATTGATCAAATATCCCTGCAAGTTAGGTCTTATTGGGACTGCTATGGTCTTTAAGAAGTCTCTGGTTTTCTAGCTGAGGGAGTCAGGTGGCTGAGCGGTTAGGGAAGCGGGCTAGTAATCAGAAGGTTGCCAGTTCGATTCCCGGCCGTGCCAAATGACGTTGTGTCCTTGGGCAAGGTACTTCACCCTACTTGCTAAATGTAAATGTAGCTGGTGTGGCATGAAATGCCCTAAGCATTTTAAAACCCTATCTTAGACCCTTTGGGTCCTTTAATTGGAGGAGGCTCTGCTGTTTACTAATTCAGAAGCATTACTTCAAAGACCTCATCCTTCTAAAAGTATGGTCTTTCTTTAGTACGCCTCCAGATACTTCATCTCCAGTGAGGGATCTCCCTTGATAACACTACTTAAAATAATGTAGGTATAAGCAATGCGTATCATTAGAAGCCCTACCGTGGTTAGTTTGCCAATCTCTAGCTCCTCAACTTGGCCAGATATTTCCAGTTTGGAGGGAGCCTCTGTAAAACACAGAATGCAGAACTCAGCATCTCTAGTACCTAATACACCCAGGTACATTGTAGCACTTCTGTCAGTGGAAATGAAAAATAGTGTTAATCTCTATGGTTCCTCCTTTCACTTAACACCTATTTTTGATCCCTGTACTCACTCTGGACAACCACTTGCACAGGTTTTTCTGCAATGTCATTTCCTTCCACAATCATGCAAGTGAAGGTCGTCTGGTCACCCAGTGTTACATCAGAAATGAGCAGGCTGGAGTTTTCGTCCATGCTCACGCGGTCCTTGTAGTCATCTGTGGCAATGATGGAGATGTTCTGGTCTTGCTTCTTAACCAGCAGGTCTCCAGAACTTCCATCTCTCTTTTCCTAGATAGGATTAATTCAGTTAGGGAATTTGATCATTATGGTTTTGATTTATATTAATGACGAAGCCCCACTTCTACTACTATATCATCAGGATTAAAAAAGTTACTAAATGTACTTCTAAATAATTAGAAGCTTTATAACATATTGCCATACATACATTATGTAAACTATTGATGACTATTTCTTGACGAGGGAAGTTCAATCTTAAACATTTCTGTAGTATACATTTGCTAGTGTGTGTTTACTCACAGGTCAGGCTCATACATGTGGTTATCTCCAACCTAACTTCCTAAATTAGTATCAGGCCCGCTTCATCATTAAACACATTCATTTTCATAAAGAAATACAGTGTTAACTTACATATTTCCATTTAGTCATGAACAGGTCCTTTGAATTTGCACCATGGTTATTGCACGGAACGACAATGGTGGTTCCATACTGGCCAATAATTTTGCTCAGACCACTCACTGAGGGAAGACAAGAAAGACAAGAAATATATATATATTTATATTTAATACATCAGAAATGAGATCAACTACAACACAGCTTGACACAGCATGGCATTAAGAGTAAAAATGTCCTCTTAATTGTTCATTTGCAGAGACTCAATTTGTCAAATGCATTATGTCTTGTGTACGCAGCTTGTAGAATGAAAACAAATCACCAGTTCTGAACAAAACGTTTCCATGGAGATAAAGTCAAGCATGAGAGGGAGGGGCAATGCGGAAGGAGGTGAGAAAGAGAACAGGGAGCGTAGAGGAGTGGGGACAGAGGCCTGAATTGAGTGGAAGTCTCAGATAACTGGAGGGAAAGAGAGGTCGTCATGGTGCAACTGACTTGTAGGTGTTGCTCAGCTTGCCATAAAAATACCCACTTTCAGAGTTCAAGTTGAGGTTAGGGCATGAGTGGGAGGGTGGAAATGACATAGGTGGTTCTCTTTAAGCTCAGTGTTTCCCACACAGACTAATTTGTGGCAGTGCGCCATAGAATCAACACCGGCCGCCACATATTGCATTCTAATCTGTGGAAAACACTAAAGCCAACACTGCACTCAGAAACGAGTCACTGGGTAGTGAAACATAGTCATACAGCAGAACAAAGCGACAAAAAAAGGTTTACAGGAAACATACAAATGCACAAAACAGGAACTACAGGTATATCATTACATTTGTCCTGAAATTATTTTTCTTTCTCGTAGGGTAGAAATCATTTTCTGAGAAAAGGCACCACACAGCATGTATTCATTTGTTTCCTTTCCCTCAAATTTGAATCCCTCTTTGAATGGAAGTAAATGGCTTTACCATGGTCACCATCACTTTCACACAGATCAGGTCAATAGGACAACTTGCCCCCTGCATCCAGAATGTGCACATTAGTTCTAATAGTAATAAAACATTTTTAGTTGTAGTTTTCCCCCACTAGGGTTTTTAGCCCTTATTCAATTACACATAATTAACTGCGGTCTAAACTAACCACACTTAGATAGGACACACAATTTTAGATGCAACTACCAAAGTCTAGTTAGCTACGTCATGAAAGAAAAGCACATTCACATGTAATTCCATTAGCTGAAGCTTTTATTAAAAGCAACGTACAGTAGAAAGTAAAGAAACAAGCAAGTTGTAAAGCTATCCTCTGTAAAACAGACATTAAAATGCTTCATATTAAATTGCTATTTTGAATTGTTAAGCAAAGCTGTAAAAACTTTAAATGAGTTTGTATTAAAGAAAGTCTTTATCTCTTCTTACTACAATGTGACACAATGAGAACTAATCGTACATGTAGAATTACAAAGGGACAAAGCTCCTACTGCCTGCTGAGATAAGGTAATCCTCCGTCACCGACGGAGATGACCAACGTGACACAATGTGGGTCATACACTGAAGAAGCAGTCTGTTCAAACACTAACATTTACACCCCATATCTGAAGGACAAAACTGAATGGCTATATCTTATATAATATATATATATATACATATATTTATACACATACTTATAATAATTAATATCATGTAATTCAATTTAAAGTCTCACACTCAAACTCTGACCTGTTGCCTAATCGTATCAGTTCACTGAAGCCTTGAAAAGTTCAGATATCCAGGTTTGATGTAAAATAATTAGCTCTTAGAAAGTCAGATCCTTAGGTTGAAAGTAAACCCATTTTAAACAGGGTAGGATAGCAATGGAAAATCAAATAACGGACAGAGAGGGAGAGAGGGGGAGACAGCAGCACCACGGGAGATACTTTCATGTTCCTGATTAAGGTGGCTCTCTCCCTAAGGAGAGACAGCTGAGGACAGCTCAGATACACTCTCACAGGGGAAATCAGCCACCCCCCACCCCCACCACACACACACACTCTTCCATACCTCCCTCCCCACTCTCTTCAGGAGAGATCAAAAAATAAGCTCAAACTTATTAAGTGCTGAAACGGAGGCCAGTGCAGTGAATGGTGATCCCATGGTGCATGCCCACAAAGGCTACACAGTGAAGGCTTTCCACATGCAGCAAGCAGAACCACTCCAACTAGATCAATAGTGTTTTGGGGAAAGGCCAGACTCAAAGAGTGAACAGTACTGCAGACAGTACTGCAGAAATCACAGAGAACTTAACTCTGCGTGACATTTAGTTTTTCCTTGCCATCTTTTATTGAATTATTAAACAATTTCCTATTACTAATACGTTTGACTAACTGTTGTTACGCGTACTGTAGGTTTGTTGTTATGGCCCAGTCAGACAGGATGTCCACTTCCATTGTGAGATTGATTGAATATCAGTGTTTAGATGTTTCAAAGCATACCTTCCATCTCAAACTTCAGGGAAATTACAACAGGCATCTCTGTATTTCACATACTGCCCATGTCTATGCTTCAGAAATGTTCTCATGAACAAAGCAACCAGCTGAACAGGTTTGTGACCCTCGCTCTTAACCCCTGGCTCTTATTTATTCAGGTCAACGTTAATTGTGGGGTGATTGATTATATCCAAGATTTTGGGATTGGGAAGCTTCATAAATGAAGTGGGTACGTTGAAGTGCAGAGTGCAAAACTACTTTATCTACCTGGTACACTGGCTTTTACGCAAATACTGCCAGATAAATTCATCTAGAAGGGAGAGGTGAGTCAGGTGGCTGAGCGGTGAGGGAATCGGGCTAGTAATCCGAAGGTTGCCAGTTTGATTCCCGGTCATGCCAACTGACGTTGTGTCCTTGGGCAAGGCACTTCACCCTACTTGCCTCGGGGGAATGTCCCTGTACTTACTGTAAGTCGCTCTGGATAAGAGCGTCTGCTAAATGACTAAATGTAAATGTACATGTAAGGGAGCTCCTGCATGGCTGAGACAAAATGATATCCGTGACAAATGTATTTGTTCTGGATGCAACTTGTATTTATGTAGTTTCGTTGGTCCTACAGTACTATTCCTCTTGATAAAAACATTTAAGCCTCGTCTAGTTGAGTTTGTTACAACACCTATAGATCGACTGAGAAAGTCATGGGCGTGGCTCAGGGCTCAGACATTGTCTGGAGTACCACCTGTGAGGTGCCCGTCGATGTCTAACGACTAAAACGCTGTCTCCAGTCGCAGGAAGTTCCTGAATAGAGCCTTATACCTGTGTAGGCTTGCCACTAGACAGTATCAGGTGACTGATTCCCGGATTTGGGGGTTGTGAAGAAACAAAGTATAACAAAGAACAGGTAGTATGGAGCAGGCGAATAGTAATATGGTAAAATAGTTCATTCAAAAGTAAAGTTAATCTTTTGAGCAATAGTCTCACAGATAGCAATTTTATCAGCAAAGTCCAAACCAGTGGCCCATGTCATGAACAAATTTTAAAATGTTTTTACCTCCTAGTTCCTTTCAGAAAGCAAACAAACAGATGCAGACAAAATGAAAGGACCAACTCCCATCTTTTTTGAGCCCTCAGCAATCACCAGGTGAGGCAAACAAATTACCCAGTCGTCTGTGCATTGTTTGTGAACAGGTGCCTCATTTTCCTCCACCTGCTTTCCCAAGAGAGTAGTGCTCCCACACAACAAAGTTCCAGGGAATATAAATAGACCATGAATTTGCACCATGTTCCTGCTCAAAACTTCTCAAGCTCCAAAGTCAATGACAGAACATTACTGCCAACCACACATTTTCAACGAACTTCGATGTAGATTTCACAGAAAAGAAAACAGGGAACCAATATTTTCAATTAACTATATCTACTGTTTTGTAATGATCTATGTGCCATCTGGTACATAAATTGGGGTTGCTTCAAATCTCTCTAACTTTCAATTGACTGGAGATGTTTAATTAGAAATATTACGACTTGATACCAGGGGATAGTGTGTTTATTAGGAATACATTTTGTTATGAACATAAGAAACGTGAGCAATATACGTGAGTTATAGGAAAGGACAAAGCTCATTACTAGAAGTGGTGGGTGTATGAAGGCTTTCACCATGACACAAGCTGGGAATGGATCTTGAGGTCTCATTAGTCTTTCATATGTGGTCCTATGTGCACTCAAACACACAAGATCCTGCTAAAACCTTTTTAAAAACACCGTAATTTACTGCTGTGGACAGACAGCTACTGTAGGGTAACGACACAGCTTTCAGCCAGCATCCTGATGTCAGTTTAGGGTATAAGTGCACTCTAAAATCACACCCATTATGCTGTGAATTATGTATTGGAGGGGTGCAGAGGAGCCCCAAGGGGGAGGGGTTAAGGGACATCTGCTACCGGCAGACAAGAAGGAAGACCACAGGAAGACTCAGTTCTGACCCTGCAGATCCAGCAGCATCAGCCATTAATGATTGGCTATTAAACCCAACATCAGCCATTAACAAAACCCTGCCACGCCACTTCTCCTGTGGTCCATTAACTCCAAATCGAATTCACTGGTTCTGGGGTTTGGCAATGACTTCATTCGGCTGCTTCTGCAGAAGCCCAGATTACCTCACTGCCTTCTGTGGGTTATGTATATTATGGAATCACTGTGTACTGTTACCGGTATGTTGCTTTAAAAAAACATGCGCACACACAATAGTATGGGAAGACTAATGGAACTTATGGAATGGAATGACGGGAAAGCCTTTATTAGGATGCCGTCCCATTAAATGTACTTGCAGCTTTATTTTATTTGACAACAATAAATTGAATGGATCATTTGTAATGTATTGTATTCCTAGTTACATTAGCTTGTTACACTTTCTATATGCATTTACTGTGACCTTTTCTTTGAGGGTTTTATTAAATGAAATATGTGAACTGGCAGTGATATACTACAGTAAGTACAGTTTTATAGCCAAGTGTCGGTTGTACGGTCATCCCACAAATAGTTTATGCTGGAACATGGTAGCAGCTATTACCAATGTGTTTATTAAAATCAAGGGGAAGCAAAGACCCCACAACCACTGCCAGTCTATTATGGGAGACCACAATCCTAAAACCATGTCTCACTGTTGAGGATACAAAATCCCTCCCCCTTTCCTCCCCCAAACCCTACTTCCAAACCCCACAACCCCTCCCCCCCTCCCGGTACCTGTGCTTTTGAACATTCGCATTCCATAGGTGCTTGAAGGGGCCCCTGTCTTTACACCATCTGCATACGGTTGAAGGCAATACCGGCAGATACCAATCAAAGATGGTGTCATAACATACCTCTGTTGAGGGCCAAGAGCTCACCTGCAGCCAACGCCTCCGAGCAGATGAAGAGAGGAGGCGGCCTTTGTGATGAGCCCCGAGGCTCAGTGCGGCGGCTAAACAAAACAACCGCTATTGATCTCAAAGTGCTTTGTGAGACGTTGTAGGAAGCAGGAGTTGACGTTTCCTCGATGCAAAATGAATGATTAATGTGTGGATCCCCTCAGCAGAGCCATATTCTAATTTATGGGCTGAATTTAATGCAAGGACTATTTTGCAGTATCAGTAATGTTTAATCATGCTGTAAATGGGCAGAAACATTTGTTTGTCCGGTTGCATGCTATGGTTTTCATTTCCAGTAACCGCTCTGGCAGGACATGATCCTTCCCCATTACCAGTGTAAGTAGTGCCCTGTGTTGTGTATCGACTAATGACTTAGCTGGCCTTCTAACCCTTCAGTGAAACACACCAGGCCCATTCCAATAAGGCAAGCCGCCTGGTTAGTATTAAGAGTGCATCGTGGTCTGAATTTATGCCCTGCTTCACAATCTGACTGACGCTGGGGGGCCTAAGCCCCTCCAAAGGCAACACAGGCCAGACAGCTGAAGGAAAAGTAGGAATGCAGATAATGTGCACACGGAAGATTTAATGCCAGTGTGGTCATCCTGCCTGTGTGCCTTTACATGCTCTGACCAAAACAGACACATCTTATGATTGACTGCTGTGAAAGGTCAAAGATTAGAACTCACCGCCTCACCACTGTGTCTCCCGTGCAAGGGGATTTACAACAAGAGCCAATCACACTTCTAGTTAATTTTTTATTTAATACAATGAGAGCTAGGCTGCTTCCGTCCGAGTGCCTCTTGTAGACTAGTGCCGTTGCTACTGCCGTTGCCAATAATAAATGCATAGCCTAGCTAAGTGAGTAACACCAAGCATGCTCTTAAACCGATCTTTAGACACTGCTCAGAAGAAAACAACAGTTATAGGGGTTGCCTGAGTGCATGAGGTCAGAGGGGAGCGTGTTAGTCTATCAGATACTCGGTTGAAGGATGGATCCCTCTGTTCTGTGAGATCTGTGTGTGGAGGTCATTCACCTGGGGCAGGTGTGACAAACGTCCATCACTGATGACCTTTGTTGGCCCTGCCTGTCAGAGGCGTTGGGTGAGGACCTGACTTTCTCAAAGGAAAGTCTGTTGAGGCATAATCTCTTCACCCCCCCCCAAATCCCAACCAGCCATTCTGGTCTCCTGAGATGGGCTGCCACAGGTCCAATCTAAGAGCCTTGATCCAAAGACTTTAGCCCTCCAAGGGATAAACAGAGAAAACAGAGAAAGATAGATGCTACACAGAAATTAAAACTTTGTGTGATTAATAATGTGTAACCTACTAGAGTTAATAATTAGTTGTAGCCTCATCGCTTCCCTCCAAGTTTAAGAACTGCTTATTAAATTTACACTTAAAAAAGATAGAAAAACTCTCTTGGGAGTGAGCTTATAAAGCATACCTGTTGATTTCTCTCCAAGTATAATCAAAATATGCTGATGTGATTTTCAATCCAAGTAAGCTTCCACTGTCAATTATGAAATGCGAGGCTGTTTCCCTTTGGGAAACAGTAAAGAAAATTAATGTAGTGTCTACCTTAATATAATAATAACATTTGATTATTCTAAATGATTCTCCTGAAAGACCATTTAATATGTAATTTTGTATTGGGAATGTATCAAGTTGATAAACAATTAAGTTATTTTCTTACAGTAAATATCTCTTCATTGTGAAAGTTCCCTCCTGAAAGTTACATCTTAAAAAATGTTTTCTGTAAGAAAATGATACACTGTAGCTTTAAATCACAAAACAATCTGGACTTGAACTCAAGAGGGACTTTCACCTTTTCGAGAAACACTGGATTGGCATTTTCAAATATATCAGCCATTTGAATCGTCATGCCACAACAAATAAAACAATTCTTCCTTTTCATCGCTGAAAGTCGACAGCAAATCTCACTTTAATTTGTTTCTATCTGTGTCCCATTTGCCTTGGGTGGACCATTTATATCCAGGCCATAACATATTCTCATTAGCTTCTACAGATGACTCAATGGCCATTACATTTTCTCTTGCCATTGAGAGGAGCAGCCATATATCAACATAAGTGCTTGAAAGCATCTATGCTGGCGCCACGTGTCTTTCACTAGAATCCCCCTCCTGCCTGTCTGCGCTGTGTTTCCAACCACAGAGTCTTTGAACAGGGCTTTATAGATGCCACTGATAGTGAACTGCCTTGACACTGGTAGCAGAAAGACACGTTACCCAACAACTTCCAATGAATTTGTTGATAAGACAGCTTTCAGGAAAACTCATGTTTCAGCTGCTTTCCCACAGCATAAACCAGTTGTCTACAGCCTGGGGAGACATTAGTCCAGGCAAGTCGCATTTGAATAAGACAAAAAAACCTGTGGCGGAAGACTTTTTATGTAGACACAGCTAACCACATACACAGTTATGTTCTATGTGGGGAGAAACTACAAGAAACCTCATCTATGAGAAATGTATTTTGTGAAGAGAATACTGCCTTGCACCAAAGAGTGACAATGTGATCCAATTACTTGAAAAGCCATCTGGAGACATTACTGTCTGGGTACAAGTGCATTTAATGGCTGAAAGAGGCTGTGGTGCACACTAGTGTGATGCATTGCAGTGTCAAGTATGTTTATGGGAAAACAAACACAGTGGCTAGTCCTGGAGATGGGACAGGTCTTCAGATTTCTAAATGGGAGAGTGGGGATGCCTTATTCACATATTCCCAGACTACATGTACTAATCTGACTTCAGGTTTGAATCAATGCTGTGCATTCTACCTTCAAAAATGTCTTACTGAAGATTTCAACATAGCCTGTCAACATAACATGTCAATATACTAGGAAAGGACATGCCCCTTCCTAACCATTTCTGTTGTTTGTATGACAATTAGGGTTGGGTACCGAAACCAGGTGCTAATATGGCACCGGTACCTATATGACCGTTATGTACTGGACCGAATCAGAATGCAGATTTCGGTGCCACTATGTCTGAGCCGTCGATTGAAATATTTCCCATCACCGCACATGATCGCTAGTTAAATTATAGCCGACTGCATTCGTGTGGTGTCAGAATAATCTGAAAAATAATTTCCCGACTGAGAAAATTTACATGAATACAAGTCGAAGAATATGGCAGACAACAGTGATTTCATTTTATAACATATGTTGAAATTCTTAGCAGGAACACAGGCCTATTTAAAGACTTCTGACATCCCATTATAAAATATAACATTGCTTTCAACAATCACAGGAGGGGCTCTTCACATTTTGTGTACACTGAAACCCTAATGGAAGTTCTAGAGTCCTTAACTTAAAGCCTAAGTGCCTCTGCATACTTTCACAAACCACAGAACAGTATACAAAACAACTGTATATCTGCCTTGCAAAACGAGCAATTTCACTTCATTGAATACAAAAGTGCAACATGCTTTTGCTGTAACACTTCTCAATAAATAAATACTCTACCTTTAATTTGAGGATGACTGAGTTTACATTCTGTTTAGCTTGTCTGGATTGGTTCTTCTAAAGCTTAGTGCTTCAATCCCACTAATTTGTTTGGCTAGGCCAGAGCACAGCATTTTGCACACCACTCATAAACACACAAGAGATTGTCCACCTGGAACTGTAAGGTAATTCACACAGTACACCGACAAATGGACTAGCCTGCACCACTTCTGAGATGTACTGATTAAAAATTGTTCAAGGGCAAAGTGACCCTGACCGAAGACAAATAATAAATGTACTTTAATAACAATTTTTCTACCAATGCTAAATCAAACGATCTATGAATGAAAAACACACAATCTGACTATTACAGCTCTCGGCTCCACAGCACGATACCTACAATATCACAAAACATAGAAAATAGCATCTTTTGACTGAACCCTTAACCTCCCCCAAACTACAGGAACGGGAATACAAGTCATGACATAGCATGTGTTTGAAACCTATTGAGCAACATGTTTGGGGCATCCAAACTGCTTCTGAGGTGCAAAATGCATATTTGTTGTGTATGGTTGAGAGAGGGACTCAGTATTTTACAACAGCAAATACTAGGCCAGTGAAAATGACAGGCTTTTAATCTCACTCAGCAATATGCAGCGGCTGCCCTGGTGAAAATGTAAGGCTCTCCTCCATTTCTGAAAAGAGATCCTGCAGGTTCATCTGAAGCAGCATGTAATCAGGGATAGCTTCGGGCGTCACAGTGTGCAGCATTCTCCAAAGGATAGACGAGGGGCTTCACTAGCACACAGAGAACCAGCCTTTAAAATGGCCAGACTGGGGGATATAGAGGTCAAACACTGACACAAAACACTTCCGTTCAGCCCCTGGGGGCAAGGCACTTCATGCACCATATTTTCAAGGATGAAAAATTGTTACAGACTATCTGAATGAATAGAGAGTAGTCACTAGTGCAATACTGTTTCTGACCTAACAGAGACCATTTCAGTGACAAAAAAGACAATGTGGCATGTCATTCTTTCAGGGGGGCAATAAACATGTGGAATTCACTATTTAGACAAAAGGCAAGATAACGTAATGGGCCACCCTTGACCAAATTGAAAAAGTCAGATGGCACTGCTACTGATTCAGCCCCTTGCCTCATGTAAATAGCAGTTAATATGACTTTAGGGATGGTATAAATCATGAAGGTTTCATCCCTGACCCTTTGATGGGTCAGTGGGAGTTCCTGCTGTCCCCAGTAATACTGGGAACACAACAATGGCATTATTACTGCTTTGAGGCATTGTGATTTTCTAAACAACTCCCCTTCCTCCTTGTGTACACATGACCCAATGACCTGTTACTCAAAAAACCTCAGCATTTGAATTACCCCTGAACTACCACACCAACACAGTGACAGATGGCTCCAACAGACCCAATCAAATTAAGTAAAAGGTTTCCATCTTAGTCAGAATACTTCAACTAAGATGGCTGTCTCAGGGCCATGAAGGTATTGTAATCTGTCTGGGAATTTTCATTGAAGTGAGCTTCTTTCAGCTTGTAGGGACATGCACATGAGGGGTGAGAGGACATGGGGCACACAGTCAATGGCTTTCACAGAGGGGTGTATGCTGCTCTATCTTCGTGACAAAGGGAGGAGTTGGTTGGAGAAGCCCCCCTGATCATACATGCATTTGTTTTAAAAAACAGTCTGCTTCACAATGCAGCCAGCAGGAGTCCTGCCGGAATCCAGAAGACGCAGGGGGCAGCATGAATGACAAAGGAGAGAAACAACCTCACTTTTTTGTCACAAAACAAGGGTTGACCGATTTCAGGGCACTGTAAGACTTTCATGGAACCCAAAGGTACTTTCATGCATTTCTATAGACATTTCTGCATAGGGAAGAGTGTCGTGGCCATCTCTCTCCTGTTGTTAGGACTTTCTTTTTAACATTTGAAACAATACAACTGTGGCCCCTCCCACTGGATAGTAAATAGACCTTCATTTTAACTGTGACTAGCAAGAGCAGGCGACTGTGGAGAATAGATTGCTGTGAGAAAATGGAAACAGGGAGAGGACGCACCTGAAACTGGGATCTCCATTCAGTGTTAAATACCACAGGTTCTGGCTCTTGTTCTCTCAAACAAATCTACCATGTCATTCCTTAAGTAATGTCTCAAGAAAAATGTAATCTATATGGAAAACATGTCATATCTGAGTCAACTGCCTGTCCAACAGGTAAACCCCAACCTAAGCCTTCTCCAACTGTCTAAAATAATGCTAGTGACAGAAGAATTGTCAGTTTTCATGGATAAGAATGGAATTACAGTAAAATATCAATGGTTATGCTGAGACATAACATGAATCTCCTGCGCCACTCGAAAAGTGGGCAGATCCAATCACCATAGTGTAATTGAGACTCCCTTAATGCTATTTTACTCAAACGGTAAAATGCTTTTTTTCTCTAATGCAAGCTGTTGCTTGAGTCTCATTCCATTTATCACACTTATCTTTTCAGTTCATCCAAGAGAAAGCCAAATATATTCTTGCTGAGTGTCTGGTCACTTGAAATAGACAACCTCTCTTTTACATTGACAACAGAAATACACCATTATCTGTGGTGGCTTACCTTTCCTATGAGAGTAGTAGCACTGAAATGTATCTTGATGTTTTAATTTTCACACCACTACAGAAAGTACATAAAATGTTTCAGTGACTTAGCACATATCAGATAACAAAAAATCAGCAAGGGAACCACTAAAGGTAAATGTATCAGATAGAGAAACGAAGAAGAAATAAGAACATTGACAGATTAAATCAGAAATGATTCAATCTAGTTTGCTGATGTGCTGACAGTGCACATCTTACTCTTCAAGTGAATAATCTATGAAGCCATCGCCTACTGAGCTGAGTGGTCTTCCTGTTGCTCTACTATTAGCACTAATGTGGAAACATTACTGAAATGGCTCGATAAATCATGTCAGTTTCCATGATGTTATCTCTAATATGTTTCTCCTGACAACATAAAATGATTAGAGACTTCTGTCCATACAAGTTGGACCACAGAAAATACATAGAGTTGCATCTATACTGCACGAAACTAAAATGAACTTAATGTCCGGATAAAAAGACAATGCATCTCGTAGAAACAAATGAATACAATATTTGCCAATTTTATCATTGTCTTGATTAAGGGAATTCTATTAAATATCAGTTTGAATATTCAAAAGTCTGACAGTTCCATGAAGCATTAAAAAATAATATAAAAATAATGATTCTGATTGAACAATGCATCTACATAAAATAATGTATACTATTATATTCAAGACAGGTAAATAAAGCCATACTAGAAAATCACACCAACTCCTCCGGAGGCACATTCTCAATTTCTTATTATGACCTACAACTTTCAAACCTGTTTTGTAATCATTATTGAGCAACTGAATTTTTGCCTGGGGGGGCACAGGGAATAACTGTCATAGAAATACCTAGACCAAAAACATCTCTGAACAACTCTAGAAAACATGTCTCTGAACAGGATGGGGCGTGCAACCACCCAAAGCACATATGCAAACAGAGAATACAAATCAGCCCAAGTTTGCATTATTGTCTACATTTACATTTTAGTTCTTTAAGCTTTAAGCCAACGCTTATGACATTAATCTATCACGCGTGGACAAAGAAGCTGAATACATTTCAAATGGGACAGAGGTAGAACCCCACGAGAACACAGGGCAGATTAGTCCATTAGCAAATGAAGAGCCCCACTTGTCTGATGGATAATACCAGGTGTGACACTGAATGGTGTTTTTTCAAAAAAGGGAGATAAGCGGGGGAGGGGTGGAGAGAACAAAAACCAGATGCAGCCTTTCATACTGTTTGTTCAGAAAGCCTCTTTGCCAGTGCTGTTTTTCAGCACTAACTGGTCTGGCTGAGGGTCGGCCTTGGTGGCTTCAAGTGTTTTAGGAAGAGAAACAACTAAAGCAATGCAAGGACTACATTTCTTTAACAACACTGTTTCCTTCAGCAATGATAGCTATTTTGAAGCCCATTTGCACAGTGCACTGAAATTTAAATGAAATGTTTCCATGATAAATTAAAACAGTTAATAGTGGTTCTACAAAGGTACACTTAACCATTAATAAATAATCTATCCACATGCAAAAGTAATCTCCACAGTACCAGCAAACATAAACACATGGTTTCACCATCCACAGCCCTCCTGTCCAACAGCATCATGTTTGCTCATCAAATGACAGAGTAGAGGGAATGTAACATATATTACCAGTCCTCCCTGAGGCAACTGGCAATGCAACAGCATTGAAGTGTCCACATCCACATGAAAAAAAACTCCAGCTCCAACATGTGACATCCCATTATGACGTGGCTTGTCATTTTTCACACAGTTCAAATAAAAACACCCTAACCCTGAGACAGGTGAGGCATGCTGCTATTCGGCAGGACAGACATCAATGTCATGTGACCAGGTGTCAGTTTGAGGGAAGCTAAGTGAGATCAACCTCCCTTCCCTTGTCCCAAAGGACATGTCTGTGAGCTCTCAAGCAGCAGCTCTTTTCTATAGGTAGGCTGAGTGGTTTGACACATGGTGCATACCTTGTGGTTTGAAGGGGAAAAAAAGGAAATTACAGTGAATGTTGTAATATGTTTCTTGGCTTAGCTAGAATTACATGTTTTGTATATTCTTTGTTAACCATTTATACCAAAGCAGCACCCCACCTGCCCAAGCCTACCCACTGCACACTAGATATATTTGAGATGGTTTAGAATTAGAGAAAACTAGGTTGTGTCCCCAAACGTGCATCTTTCCATGTCTCAACATAAGTCAAAGGAGTAAAGTGTAGGTGCTAGTCAGGGCTATGTGACTCGTCAGCAAAATAGCGAAGCAATATAACAGCGCGTGTCATTCATTCCCTAAATAATGCACATCGGACCACGCCTTGTCGTTATTGTGCTCTTCTCGTGCACTGGGGGCAAATACTTGTACTTCATTACCTCATTTTAAAACTTTTGTTGTTACAGTAACCGTTGATGCTTCAATTAAATTGCTAGACAACCTTCTAAATTGAGGGCACATGCACCACATGGCTGACACCTGCTTAGTAGCCTATGTGCGCCAGCAGTTGGCAAGAGATTCCATGGAAATTGAGCAGTGAATGGAAAACAATAACCCAGGTAACTGAAATAATGGTTAACTTTCATGGTACGATTATTGTACCATTGGACTATTTTTTACAACGAATGGAAGATGGAACTATCTTTTGAATAACTATTTTGAATGAGGAAAGACTAAACGTGCGTCCAATGTACAATGTTCAAAACAACAGGTGATACATACCCTGAGCCAATATTCATTTGAACAATACATTATAATTAAAACAGAATTCCATTTTAAATGTTAAAGCAACTGAAACATGGCGGTATTATTTCTTACCTTGATAGATTGTCGCGACGAAAAGAGCACCGACGAAGCTGGCAGAAAAGTGCATCCTTGCGAGTGGCACGGATCCAAGTTGATTTTGCGTTGAGTTAATGATTCTCTGTAAGGTTTTATGGAATTTGACAAAGTTTACGATTATTGTCATTTAACCAGTCACTTAATGTGTTCAGATCCTGCAGTGTTTCACTTCTGAAGGCGAACAGGTGAAATGCGGGAGAGCGAATCAGTCGAGACAGCTAGGTAGGTTTGAAAAGCAACTCCGCCCAGGACCCACCCCAGTCTTTTGCCGACCCCCCTTCACCACGCTTTCTCGCTTTCTCTCGCTTTCTCTCTCTTTCTCTCTCTTTCTCTCTCTTTCTCTCTCTCTTTCTCTCTCTTTCTCTCTTTCTGTCTGTCTTTCTTTCTATATCACACACATAGACACAAAAACCAACACACACACACACACACATTGTGCCTCATGCGAACAACAATGACAACAATTTTCTTAACATTCACATGGAGCAACACTAAAATAGTAATTTACTTCACAAACATTTAGAGTTTTCTCCAACCCATAGATGCTGTTGAACGGTTAGTATGGGAGGAAGTTTGGGTGTTTTTTCTATTGGAAGGTGTTATATGTGACACTGAATAGTGATGCTAATATTTTGGTGAAGGAATTTTTTAGTGTATGCAGATAACATCCCATTTCAGCTCATGTCACAGGGTAGGTACTTGACTCAACATTCTTTTTAATGTTCTAATCTTGAGATTCACCATTGTGAAACACGTGCACATGGATGCAAACTGTTACCAATTATGTTTCATGTATGCATGTGCGAGTTGATGTTATGTTTAGTTATTTTAGACCTGGATGCAGACATTTTTTTTACGTATGTAAAAAATGTCTGTATGTCTTACTTGTAGGGAGTGTGAGAAAGTGTACAGGACAAAAAAAGATACATTGTGATCCTACTTATCTGTGCCAGAGGGTCGTGCTCAGGTAAAGGCTTGTGTGGGAGTAGGAATTTATAAACAAGGGTGAGGATTTCAAGTCGTCACAAAGTAGTGTGTGAAGGTGTATTAGTCAGTGCATAGAGTCAGGCTTAATGCACGGGCTTACCAGGGCTTAAGACCTCGGGCCAGAGCCAGCCAAGAAACCATGAGGACTTAGGTAGCTAAAATAAAGGCCCCTTTTGACCAGAGGAGGGTCATCCCTTGTCAGGGTAGCAGCTTCACAATTAGATGTACAGTATCTCCAGTTGTCATGCAAGTGAGTTAAGCACTGATATTGCTGTATACTGTGTCATTCAAATTCAAAGTTGAGTTTAGTTACTTACGTAATTAAATTGCTTTGACATAGAAAAGTACTGTATCCAATCCATAAGTCACATGTTAACGTTATTTGTCAGTGCCTGATTAAATAACAGTTTTGTCTTTAGAACTGGGGAGGTAACCATAAGAGGGCCATGGACCTGGAATCAATCAGCCAAAAACAGAAGCATTACAAGAGAAAGGTGTCCTCTCACAACTTGTTTGCAACCAAGGGGGTCAGATGGCTGAGCGGTTAGGGAATCGGGCTATTAATAAGAAGGTTGCCGGTTCGATTCCTGGCCTTGAAAAATGAAGTTGTGTCCTTGGGCAAGGCACTTCACCTTACTTGCCTCGGGGGAATGTCCCTGTACTTAAGTAGAGGGACATTACTGTCGCTCTGGATAAGAGCGTCTGCTAAATGACTAAATGTAAATGTAAGGTACCTACTGACTGAGAGCGTTTGAGAAACTAAATACATTTTGATTAGTAGTTGACCACAAAGCAACACCTTCTCTAAGTAAAATGCATGAGTGCCCAGGATGAAAACGAAGACTGTTTGCTTCCCTCTACACATGGTTGAGATTGATCAAGACTGACTCGTGACAATGGCTTGAATCTGGCTTTCATTTCCTAAACTAAAATAGGGGGTATATCGAGACTTGTTCTGGGGTTTAAGGAGAAACGGCAACTGAGAATAAAGTAAATACCTACTGAGACATGGTGTTCTCTAGTACAAATGGACAACATGCATCTGTTTTGCATTGTGTCGAGTCTCTCCAATAATGTGACATGGCAATATGGGCACAGGGCACTTAAATGTAAATATCATTTCTCATACTGTAGGAACACTCCGTGAGTTATCTGATGCTTTTTTGTATTCACTGGAGAACATTTACAATCTACAGCCATGGAATAGAATAATGATTTGGTACATCATGTCACATCCGAGGCGCTGTAGCAAAATGTACAGTCTTTCATTTGATGAGAAAAAGAGTTTTCTTCTCTTGACATCCAGTGAGACATCTAGCTGAACTGCCATTTCTATCAGGATGAATGTTTAGGCACCAAGATATACATGTATAAATTCATGGATTCCATCTCACATGCTAGGTAGAATCATTTGTTTATAGATCCAGTATGTTTTCACGTACAAGATTTTAATAGTAACTTAGTAATACTGTACACCTTTACCATCTCTCTACTAATCCAGAATTTGCCACCATTGTGGAAAAGCAGCACGTGTGGGGTACAGGGAATGCCCCTTGCAATGCCTCAGGGCAAGTATGTGTTGGGTCACAGGTCCCTCTCCCAGACAGGCTCCTTTAGAGCTGCAGATGTATGATTAGGCTGACAGAGGGGGGGGGGGGGGGGGGGGGGTTGGCCCAGACATACACGCGGTGTAACGACAAAGACAGTGACCCTAACATTTCTTCTATAGCCCAGGGAGGTGGAGATCCAAGTAATGGCAAGCCCTGTGTCAGCCAGCAGCTCCACTCTCAATCGATGATCGCTTCATTAGTTAATCTGATTGAGTGTGCGAGTGGGCATTGGTCGATGGAAGGGTTAGCCCTATAGCTCTGTGAAGAGTCTGTGTTGTATTGATTTCATTGTGTCTCTGCCGAGACCAACTTTATTCAACGCATTCTCATACATACAGAAACACAGGAGATGCGTTTCTGTATCTCATCTCATCAAACCTCCATGCCTCAATTATCTTTCAGTAATCAATAGCAATGGCTTGTTGAAATAATCTGTCAAACGAATGAGAAAGATAAATCACTAACGAGAAAGTCAAATCATTTATCATGCAGTTAGAAACATCATATAATCCCTTTTGGCTCAAGTTACTTACAATATCATGCCCAGCTTCTGTGCACAATGGTGGGGTTTCAAAATGTCTGATGCTTTCTTTGTGCAGTTTGACTGAACCTAACTGGCTGGGAGAGAAGTGGTGAAATTATTCATGAAGACATAGGCCTGTCTACTAGGAACCACTCAGCTGTCAACTGTCAGTAATGTTTATACTTCAACTAAGCCTGAAATTATTTGATGGTCTGTCAGGTAATGATGGCACAAAGCCTCTGGAATCAGTAGTATTTATGTTTGCCCTGCTGTATGCTTATACTCCCAACACAAACCCTGAATATGCACAAAATAACAGTTATCAGATTTTGTGTGTTGAATTAGAGATTATGTACTGTAGTGGCACTCCGTTAAGGATCACTTCATAAGGAAAGTATATAGAAACGTAAGGTTGTCAAACTATGTTCAAACCAGATTACAGTAACCGGATGTGCAAATTACCAAATCTTTATCCTAACAACACTGTTTTAATAAGAAATAAGTGAATTAGTTAATTTCACTATTGTTCACATCATTCACAGTCTTTCCTTGGAATAAACAGTAGTCGTTTGGGTAAAGAAATTACATTGACAATCTTTGATCTGTTTTGTCTTTAAAGCTGAGACAGGAGATACCAGCCATGGCAAGATGAAACCATTTGATCAATTTGAGTGAAAAGGGAATGTCAAGATTATCAAAGCGATGACACAGGAATAATAAATTAAAGGTAGGCTACTATTTTTCAACCACAGACCATGCCGCCGAATCATTGTGGGCCACTTATATTCTGGCTTTGAAAGAACTGTCTTTGTATCATAAAAAAGTTTCAAATATTCATTAAATAGTTTCAAAGCTATAGTTTTAAACTACTTTCTATGCCTGTTCCCTAACTTTACACATATTAGAATAATCCCTGTCATATTCTTGAGATATTTTAGATGTTGAAAAATTTCATAAATTGCGCAAAGTTAACTGATTAAGATTCTGGCAGTTATATTATAAAGATGATAACTCCGGTCATAACCCCCTCTTCTTTACTGGAATGCACAAAATATATGTGACTTTAACTGGTAATGGCAAAGTTGTTGTATTTTGACATTTTGAAGCCCTAATAAACCAGTCCTTGCAAAAGGATGTGGAAGTTGGACACGTTTTCAGGTAAAATGTGTCAACTTTCAAAGCAAGGAGACATTAGCCAGTGATTATGGGAAGGGAAGAAAAGTGTGCCCTCATGTGCGCAATGATGTCTGACACTACAGGGCCCGAGTGCTCTGGACATGGAGCCAAGTCACACTAGATCCAGCTCAGCCTTCTGTCAACAGCTCAATCAGATAGATGCAACATAAATTGTCCAAGCACAGGGAGTTGGCCTTTAGGGCGGAGAGCTGAGGAAGGGTGGGTAAGTCCTGTGACACTTGAATCTTTGGGGATTTTGTTGGCTGAAGACCCCAGGGAAGTTACTAGTGGAAATACCTGTTTTGTGTTTCTACAATGGCAAATAAGGAGACGGTTGGGTGGAAATAGCCCCTGCCATGTTGATACTATCTTTCTGTTGCCTCTGGGCCAATTGGGAACAATCCTATTTGAGTATTCAATAAACTGAACGCCCATTTACAAGAACACAATTAGGGTGTGTTCCCCTTCCGCCTTGCCTCCAAACAAACTAAAATCAGTAGCATTGGAATCAATAATGAAACAAATGCTCCCTTGGCTCATGCAGTACCCATAATAATAGGGAGTCAGGTGGCTGAGCGGTTAGGGAATTGGGCTATTAATCAGAAGGTTGCTGGTTCGATTCCTGGCCGTGCAATATATGACGTTGTGTCCTTGGGCAAGGCACTTCACCCTACTTGCCTCGGGGGCATGCCACTGTACTTATTGTAAGTCGCTCTGGTTAAGAGTGTCTGCTAAATGACTAAATGTATTAATGTAAGTCGCTCTGGTTAAGTGTCTGCTAAATGTAAATGTAATAATGCAGCACTGCGTGGTTTGCAGACCCTGGCTTAGAGTGAAGGACGAGCGATATAAGCAAGCGCCGACACTGAGAACGAGGGAATGGGAAACACGCAAAAAGAAGTCACTTCTTGGATCCCACATGTCCCTTATGTTCAGCTTGTCTTCTGTGTTGTGAACATACAGTTTGCATACATGCTGTGTTGTGAATGTCCTGTGTGCAAACCGGGTGATGTAGGATATTTATAGTCTGTACACTCAAGCCTCTGGTGACACTTAGGAAGGTGTTTGTCTTGTATATGCCTTGGGATATACTTTGAAATTCTTTGTGTTATTTTAAACTTTGTTTACATTATTCAGAGCATGTTTGAAAATATGTTTAAAGATCCAAACACTATAATCCTCATAATGGAGAGTTGTCATGTAGCAGTTGTCAAGCAGTATGACAATGATATTTACTTGAATGATTGAATTATGTTTGAATTATTTATTTGAACCTTGAGATGGTAGTAATCTTGTTTAAAACCTTTTTTTTAAGAACTTTGTGCATGAACTCAAAAGGTCTGCTAAGTGTCCCAATGCTCAAGCCTCCCTGTGCCCTCCACTGCCCCTCTGAATTGCCACTTTTGAGCAATTTAGAAGTAGCTCTAAGTAATTTTCTCCTTTTGATACATCCATTTCACATGGAAAAGATCTAGCTATGCCATTCATCCAAAATCTGCTCTAGTGAAACAGTCATGAGAACCTATACACTGAAGCTGATTTGTACTGGTTATGTGTGGAGACAGACCTACAGCAGGTTCACTAACTGCCCCTGTTATCCAGTATTCTGCTTGGGTGGAGAGACTTTACCTGTTTAACCCTCGTGTTCTCTTCGGGTCATTCTGACCCATCAGTCATTGTTACCCACCATCGTATTGCGACACCTTTACCGCATACAAAAATAAAGTAAAGCATTTTCTTTTAACCGTCGGGCTGTCTCAGACCCTCCACATTGCGAAGGTTAAAAGAAAATTATTTTTATTTGTTTTTGTATTGGGTAAAATTGGGTAAACACAACAATGGTTTGTTATGAACCTTTGGGTCACGTGACCCGAAGGCAGCACAAGGGTTAACTTTTTTGTTAGGAGTGTTTTCTTTCACCCCACACACTGGGAAAGTATTCTGTGAAAACAGTACAGAGACATGAGAAATCCAAAGCATTTTCTCCGTCTCAAGATGACATCTATGTTGTACTGTTGTTCTGAATGAAAACAGCTGGCTAGCCTTGAGAGTTTGTTGTCAAACCATCAGAAATTGGTCAAATAGGCTCAATGGATCAATAATAGAGATAGAAGGACTGAAATTAATAGTTTGAAAAACGCAGAAAGAAACATTGAAAATTTACAGGAAGAGAATGCTCAAAAAAGTTGTATTATTGGACACAGCACAGAGGTAAGAATGTAAGGTACATACATATATTTTGTGTCTGTTACTGTTTCATAACTGTCAGGTTAAAGTATATGCCTCTACTGTGTCTGCCTGTGTTTCCTGATAGTTTGACAGCAGGGACAGGCTGGGGTGAAGGTTCATTACTCATTAATGACAACCCTATTCTAAACAAGAGAATCTGTCTGGACTTGTAATGAGAGGAGCAGCCCTATTCGGAAGACAGAAACTCTTCCAATTAGGGTCTCTCTCCTGTCTCTCCCTGCTCCTCCTCTCAGCATCCCAGCTTCCCGCCACAAACATAACAAACCAAAGGTAAGAACCCATTCATCCTACGGCAGCCGTGGCAACTGTCACAAGGACAACAAACCATTAATCTGGTCCATACGTGAAAAGCATAGCAGCCTCTTCACATTCCATCGACCACCTAGCAATGCCACACTGGGTGATTTTTAATGTTTGACATTTTCAGAAATACCAGAGCTGATGTTCCCAGTGTACAGTATCTGTCTCTTTGCCCTTGTTATAGATCAGATGCAGCATTAAGATGTAAAAGATGCGTGTTCAATAAATGTTAAATATTTATCTCAGGTTTAAAGGTCTCTGTGAGCATAACGTCGAACCATTCTACCAAGTCTTGCTGAAGGCCTCCATGTTATCTCAGTACTCCAGATACTACAATACTCTTTTAGTATTGTAGTATCCTAAGACTATGTACAGTACAACTTCTGTCACTGAACGATACTGTTTACAACAGCGAGTTTCCCGGTCCCTTTCCACATCTATCAAGATGAACAATGAATTTTGGTGTTTCAAAACCCATTGACACTTCCCTGCTGTATGACTATGTTAAGCCTGTGTTCTGCTCCTCTCTTTCACCAACCGTCTCTGGAGGAGGGGATCCCTCACTAAATTGCTCCTCCCAAGGTTTCTTCAATTTTTTTCCCTCCAGTGAGTTTTTCTGGGAGTTTTTCCTTGTCTTCCTTGAGGGTTTAGGTTGGTTGAGGGGCAGTTCTATGGGCATATGGGAAGCCCTCTGTGACATGCTTGCATGTAAAAAGGGCAATACAAATACATTTTGATTTGATTTTGATTTACATGAAATCCGTTGGCTCTGCTCTCACTGTCTTACAATAGACTGCCCGTGACAGCAACATTCCACCACAGAGGTCAAAGGTCTGTCCCTTGGCCTTCCCAGAAGCCTCAGGCCTATGCCCTTTCCAATTGAAAGACTTCCATTTTGAGAGGCCTGTAAGCAACAATGGAACACTTGTGAGTCCGTAATGTTTTTCAGTGTGACTTTGTACAACATTCAAACACAAAGGTCAATGTACGTGCACACACGCATATCCAAAAAGACCTGATCAACAGAGGCGACTACATGCATTCTCTGTTTACTTAGATTGCTTTGTAACAACCTGAGTGAATGAGAAAAGACATGATCATCTGTCTGAGGTCAATTAGATCCCTTCACATTAATCTTACACAATTTATTTTCTTAATCCACCTAATTTTGTAAAAAAGATTTGATGGGCTCTTTTGTTCTCTCCCTCTTTAAAGAACATTGATGGACTAATTAAAATACAGATTATTTCTCTTTGTTCTTCATCAAAAGATTAGCTGAAGTCATTTAACGTCTAATGGAGAATTTGGGGGAATACTTCTGCACCCTACTATTTATTAATTTCCTCTTCCACCTACCAAGTAGAGAAGGGAGAGACCTAACCTGAGCTTGAAATTGACATTCTCAGTCAGAGCAGCCAATCCGACGTCCCTGCTATTGTCCTGGACTTGAGGGAGCCTACTCCCTGACGCATCTAGCAGCAAACAGTCCACTTCTGTTATTTGTGGCTAAAATTCGTCATCAATCATAGATCCATGTGTCTAACTGAACAGCTTCATGAGAGCAGTGGCTGTATGCTATTCTGTTCACATCTACAGACAAACAACAGCAAAACAAATGAGATGTGGGGCTAGCTCCCCCACCCTACACTACAGACTCCCTGAAGATAGAGGCACATGAGGCGCACCCCAAATGAGAGAAAAAATGTCTGAAAGAGCATGAATCTTTAATCAAACGTTGCTGATGTACCTTGCCTTCAGCACTTGGAGCCAAGCTGAGAACTGAAACGCAAAGAGCTCAGATGTTTTTGCTCCCTTGAAAAGACAATGAAGAATCTCTTTTCCAACACAAATGTGTCATGGGAAAAGCCTGCTTGTATTAGGTTGCTGTGTTTCAAGATCTTTCCTCTCGAGTCCCACAGGAAGAACGTCTTCCCCCATTATTCTAAACAGGGTGCTCCAAAGTGGGTGGAGAAATGCATTTTTTATCATTTTGCCCCCAAACTACCTAAGCAGAGCTCTACATCACCAAATCCTCTCATGTATGTTATAACAGTTTGAATCTTTATTCAGCGCGTTGTTGGTTTCTTTGTGGTTCCATCACAGGAGTTTCAGTTTCTAATTTGGTCCTCCCTTGAGCTAGACTGAAAATGCAAAATGAAAACATCTCATACAGGAAGAGAATGGCAAGGAATAGTTTGAGAAAGCCCCACTCACACAGTATTCTTTATCCGGATATGTGCGGTTTAGAATTCATCTGTTGAAAGTTTATGTTCAAATTACTAAATCATATCACATCATGAGAGATGAAGAATAAATATGACAAAAGGAGTCAAAAGCAGAAGATAATGTATTCCTTGCACAGACATATCACCATTGCAGACAAAATATTGAAGAAAAACAAAACAAGGAACAAGTAATAGCGCCTTTGTTTTGTTCCACCTCAAAAATCAAAGTAGAGCTCATTAAGAACCTCCATTCTTTCACACTCTGGAAGACGGATGAATGGAGGGATCGAAGAATTCAGAAACTTCACAAGCAACTGAAGGTAAGTTCTAAATAACTAGTAAATAAACAAGCAACATTGCAATTCATCATTCTCTGTTCATAGCTGAAAAAGAGAAAAAACATCAAAATAATTATGTCTTTCACTGATTTGATAATTGCTCAGCCCATATAGAACTTCTGATATTTTGTTAAAACCCATGTTTCATGGAAACCAGCTTTATTTGAGCAATGGCTCTGTAGAGTACAATTCTTATAGTTCACAGAAGGACCTTGAGTAGCCTACAGCAATTAACCACTCTAGATCCTGAGGGATAATTGTAACTTAATGGTTTGACAGACTGTGCTGCCATTAACGTTGAGCTTTTCCACCTACACTTGAATGTGCAACTCAAGGCCGTAGCCATGGAGTCAACATTGGGGGGACGAATTACATTTTTTATGATAATTTCGGACAGTGTGCGTGGTTGCCTGTCGTAGCGTAGCACATTTATATTTTTATATCAATATATTGGGGGGGGGGGGGACATTTTTACCAGATTTGAATATTGGGGGGGATGTGTGTCCCCCAATATGTATTATGATTACGGCCTCGGTGCAACTCAATGCTTGGCAGGATTTGCCTCAGAAGCCACCACTTGACAGCACTGAGGGGGATTCACGCAGGCTCTTTAGTGCCATGCTATTTTCCTCTGATGTGAACCCAATCAGTTCACCTGCCCCTGTCCCCACCTCTCATCCTAATCAGTCAGACCACAGTGTACCAGCCAGGAGGGTCCTCACTCAGGGTGGGGGGGTTGGGGTTCCGCTTGCAATTACACCAAACCTGCTATCCATTGGATGCCACTTGCCACAGAGATATGTGAAGAGTGAGGCTGGCGTTAACAGCCCCTCCATATCTGGCAGCTCGCTCTCAGTGTGACAGAGGTGGGGTCTTTAGTTAGGGTCAGAGAGAGCTATGTACCATATGCATAATGAAACAGGTTGTTTTAGCCTAGCTGGATCTCCGCCCCAGGCTGTCTGCCCCTACTTTTGGGATGTCTGATTGCCCTTATGAATTATGAAAGGAGATACCTCCCAGGGATTGGTGCACAGCATCACGTCTCAACTGAGTGTCACAGGATGTTTGCTTTGTATGAGTGCACCGGGCTGTCTCTTATGGTACCATGTGATTTGGCCCCGCACCCCTGCCCCACCCGAGCCCCTGTAGACTGCATTAGTGTTAGGTCAGCAGGGCTAAGTGGACATGCATTCCTCTGGCAAAGAGGGTGTGTGGAGTCTGTTTTCCCACCCACTCCCCATTAATCGCTTGTATCTGCTGATTAGCCAACCAACACAACATTTCCTCTTACATCCACCTCCCTCCCTACTCCTTCGTGGAGTAGAGAGAGAGAGAGAGAGAGACTGTAGACAAGATGAGTCTGAGACATCCCATATGTGAACTAAACAGAAACACTCAGCCTTTGATCTGTTTCATAGCGATACATCACTTTTTCTGATTAGGATTCCTCTTTTAGTTGTATTGAAACAAAACGTAGATTTTGTTTTGAAGGAATATCCCAAATTGTCAGTCAGTTAATCACTGGGCTGTAATCGACCTCAGGCTGTCATTCAGTGTCCTTCTCATAAGTCCTTGATCCTGCAAATCCCAATCAAACGTAGCCTCTAAACCTAAATGGAGACAGTCCTTCTCTGAGTCCCTCCAGTCCTGCCAGTGCATTATTAATGGGGTTTAAATTGAATGTGCCTTTGTCCCACCAGGGATGTACACAAGCGTGGGAGGACCCCACAAAAATGGGTTCTGCCCCTCTCTCACAGCAGGGAATCAAAGTTTCATCTATCACATTAAGAGGTGCCGCATCAATCATTTGCAAGTACCCCAGTGTTGAAGTGTGAATGGACAGCTTGACAAATATGCCAAGATAAAGTAGGACAAGGTGATGATGGTATTTTACATTTCAGGAGGTTTATTTCAAACTCAAAACAATAGTCAGCTGAAAGCTAGAGAATCAGCCTTAATATCAATATAGAAGGCTGTGATGCAGATATGAAGACAGCTGTGTATTGCGGATGTCCAACCTTAAACCATACTTACTAGAATATGTTTTACTCCCTTCTCAGGGCTATGTTGTGGTAGGAGGCTGATGTATTGTATGGCTGATACTTCTTTCCCTTTGATTGGGTGGCCCACACTCCATCTCCAAATTCCAGAGGAGCCTTCCTGCTGTAGGGGTCTACATTTTAATAGTTAGTAGTCCCCAAATGTGTTTGAGGAGTTGAAATGCTGGTCCAGAGGACAAACACTGCAGCTCAACCAGAGCAGGATTACTTGTTCTTTTGGAGGGATTTGCCATTCTCTCTCTCCCTCTCCGTCTTCCTCTCTCTCTTTCTCTCTCTCTCTCTCTCTGTCTGTTTCTCTCCCTGTCTCTCTCTCTCTTTGTCTTCACCACTGTTTGCATAAAGACAAAGCTTCAGCCCAAATCCTCTTTATCTGCTGTCCACATACCTTGCTACTGAAAACAGATCAACTTTTAGAGAGCAAGAGTTTTGAGGATCTAAACTGGGTGCTGAAGGCAGATTACAATCTGTGGTACGACAATAATCTGCTAACTGAACATATCTTCCTCCCCATATTTCTCTTGGTTTTACTATGTAGTACAAACTTAAGTTTAAAATGATTCTTTAGGGCTTTTGTGTTCATCTCTGTGTCTTACAGTTTTTCACAATTGCTAAAACACATTTCTTGAAACAGTCACCCATTTTCTCAAAACTGTAAGCACAAAACCTCATCTATTTACAAAACCTCTGACTCCTCTTGCAAAATGAAACTTTCGCCTCAAAACAGATTTACCTGTGCTCAAAATCAAACACTGCTATCAAATCATAAACAAAGTGATCAAAATTCTATACACTATCAAGCAGTCAGTAAACAATACACCAAAAAATAGAAAACACATTGTTCAAAACATATAGTTCTCAGGGAGAAGATTTTTACGTAATCTCAATTTCATATTTATCCGTCATTGTCTTTTGATGAACAAAAACATATTCTATCATAGTAGCTCAAAATTGATCAGAAATTACTACTCTGCTTTGCTCTTTACAATTGTTTTGTTCTTTCTCCTCCTTGTACCCCTATACAGTACTGTACCCTGCATCTCACTACTCACAACTCACTCTTGTTCTTTGTTGATATGAACCTGCAACCAGTCAAAATCTATTGAGCAGTCAGTACTGTTACTGTAACAAATGGAAAGTACAATGTTCAGGGCCATACAATGTGTTCATTGTACAGTATACAGAAATGCAGTATATACAATGCACTGTAGGCTACTACAGTATACAATACTACTGTAAAAGAGACAAAAATCAAAGAAGTAAACATGTGATCAATGTGCTTCTTCTTGTCTTTGGGCTGGGTTAGGCCAGTAGCTGTGTTTAGAGTTTTGCTGAAAATTCTAAGTGAGATCTGCAAATTGTGTTTTACCATGTGAAATGGTTTAAGGTATTGACAACAGACAGGCACAATTAGCTACATGAGTTCAGGCAACTGAGAACTTTGTTCAGCCAATGGGTTTTAGTGTTTTAGCAATTGAGAAAAACTGTAAATGATTTCCATGATAGGCTCCAAAGTTATCAGTCTGGTTTCCTTTAAGATCTTAATGTTGCATTAATGCACATAATGACTCCCAGCTTTTTGTTTCTCCATATGGCTGACCCACATTGCAGACCAGGTTTATACATTTTTTATAATAGTCCTGTCTGGAAATGTAAATGTACAGCTGACACGACAGCTCTGCAGTCTCTCAGAAAACCATGCAGTGGATTTTATCTATCTAAGAACAACATGACACCAAAAATGACATTTTTTTTGCAAATGTCTTTTTTTAATTTTATTTTTTACTTTTCATGACATTTATCTGCAGTGTTCTAAATAGATTTATTGTTCAAACTTCTCCTCTTTTGCAGAGTTTCATCTTACCAGGATGTTTTCTCAGTGTACACTAAAACAATGTGTGTCATATGTCTTACAGCTTTTCTATCAATGCGACTAGCACTTATTCAAACATATCAAATTATGGACTTTATTGTGTTACTGTGATGGCCATCCATTTTGCCTTCCAGCCTTCCCATTTTGGACTATAAGGTTAGTTGAAATTGATGGATCCACCAACATAGCAGCCAACAAACAGAGAGACCTCTACAACGTCTCCCCAGAACCCATCCCCCTTCAGCATTAACATTTTAGGAGGCTCACCATCTGTAGGGAAAGGTTAATACTCACACCATGAGAGAGAGCGAGAAAGAGAGAGTGACCGTCCTTATTTTAATTCACTCATATACAAAGTTAGATTTATGTCTAACCCTCTTACTCTGATCATTGTTCCTGACTACATGATCAACAAGCTGATTTATCCACTGCTGTTTTAACTGGGTCATCTTGCCAAACACTTTGAAGTGGCCTACTTAGATGTCTGCAACGTCATAATTAGATCATTTTCTACCAAGCTATTAACAATCTATTTATGTTTTAAGGTGCCATCCCAGTTAGCTTTGAGTATACAACATTTACTCCTTGTGTTTGCATTGCTCAGTGGTTAGAGCATATGACCAGATCACAAGGTCACAGGTTCAATGCCCCCTTTACTGTACATTGCATTGGATAATATTGTTAAATATCTTTTAAATAACATGCATATCATAGCTTTCCAATTAAAATATTTTGTTTTAAATCTTGATTGTAAAACATGTTACAGTTTTTCTCGATTGCTAACACACAAAAATGGTATGTGTAATCCCCACAAAACCATTTTGCCAAATCCCAGCAGAAAGACCATGTACCCCAATCTTTACACACAATTGACCCTTTTTGACACATTTCTCAGGTTCATTCACACTTCTTTGCAAAAGTCTAAACACACCTCTTACTTTAAGACACAATTATCACCATTATGTCATTCAGAAAACACTGCCATTTGATAAGTAAACCCAAAACAGCGCAATTCAAACAACCTTAACAACCAATTATCCATGTGTAAGCACTAACAAGCAAATATACTCAACAAGCAATCAGGGGTTTGGAATGAATACAAAGCTAAGCTGATCTGTACTTCGAAATCATGGATGCTAATATCAGAAGAAAAGGAAGAATTGTCCAAATGAGAGGAGGTGGACAAGGGAGAGGAAGAGGCAGAGGAAGAGGAAGAAGAACAACAATCTCAAATGAGATCCGTGCCACACTATGACAGAAATCCCTATGACAGAACAACCTTCTCCAAGCCATGGAAGAAGCTTGTGGGGACATTGCTGTGGAGTCTTGTCAGGGATGGCTCAGGCATTCAGGGGCATTTTCCCTGCTGTTTGGCTAGAGAAAACATTGCCTGTGAAGTTGAGGAAAATCTCTGGCCTGACCCTGGTCAGAGATAGGATGCTGACCCACAATGAACAGTACTGTTCTCAAGCTCTGTTACCCAGGCAACAATTATTTGTTTATTTCCTTGTTTTCTTAGCCTTTGTTCCCCAAATTACAATTTAGAGCAATATATTTGTGTTGTTGACTAAAAGTACTACTATTTGTATACTGTGACCACTACAGTAACAAGAGCTCAAAATGCAATTGCTGTATAATGTAAATAGAAAATAAACAGCCTGTAAGAAGGACAATTGCAGTAATTGTGAGTTTTATGATTTACATCATGTCAAACTCATGAGGTGGAACATATCTAGAATTCAGGGACACGTTATAGTCAATGGTTCTTGAAAACCTTTTTATAATAGTGTTTTCAATTCCTCCCAGCAGTGTCTAAAGGGTATTCAGAAGGTTGAATTTATTTGAGGGCTTTGTGTGTATTTTGAATGCAAAGTTAGGTTTATACGACAGATAATATGGTTTTGACTACAGTGTCAAGATGTGTGTATAGAGTTTGGAGAAAACACAGTACACATTCAAGAAATGTGTCTTAGCAATTGAGAAAAACTGTAAGTTTGTGTGAAGGAAATATGAAGTACCTATGTGACACTTCTTAAGCAGTTGCTTGAGTATGCTTACCTTTACTACCAGACTTGCCATTCTTTGTAAGTAGCCTCACGCATTGTCGCCAAAGAAATTCCTGGATTTTAAAAATGGTGATGAGATACCCTCTAGTGGAGAGTTACTTCAGCACTCCCAGAGTTGTTTATCTACATCTATTGTATGAAACCGCCACAGCTAAGGGCATACAATCACTTGTAATGGCCATATATTCGAGAACATAAAAAGTATTCAGTAAAATCATCATTAAACAAATTAATTGACTGCACCACTCAGAAATGGCTAAATCTGGATGTTTCTAATGTGATTTGGATATCATGACAAGTTGCACGATGTGGAAACATGGTTATGGGGTCACAATGAAAGGCATCAACATAATAATCCACAACCTGTAAGTTTTAATGATGATGCCACATAGAGACATGAAGCAAAATAATACAAATACACAACTGCTACCATTCATGTCTTCTACCATTTACAAACTTTTCACACAACACGGGTCACAGTGAACTGTAGCTGTAAAATGTTTGTGATAATATAACATGTAAGGAATTAAAGAATAAAAATACAGAATTGACCTGTACCCCCTCTGAACATGAACAAACAAAAAGTTCTATTTTTGTTCTGAAACAAAGTTTGCCATATGGCTTCAATTGGCATCATGGCTTCGGGGCCCACTGGAATTCAGGATAACTGCCCACTCATATCAACCACAGTTTAATTCTACATGCCCACCTTTTCATACATCACATGCAAAAAAAACTTAAAGACGAGAGCATCATCTAAGTGAACGACTTTAAATGCTGCTCTGGAGTGCACAAACCCTCCTGCCCCTCCTAACCAACTAAAGAGAAGGATTCTCACAGGGTCAGGAATGATGTATCTGCTTCACCCAAGCTCATGGTTTATGTACACATACAGAGATGATTGGTGCACACTATACAGTATGTAGCTACATGTTTTGTAAACCAACTTCCTCAATGTAGTTATTGATACAAGCTTAACATGTGGAGCAAAGACACATGCAGGGTCCAAAAATGAAAGATAGTCAAGAGAGTATTTCTTTCAGTATGGACATACTGTTTCATTGTCAAAAGTGTTGCTTTGTCACTTTTTCTTGTGTCCTACAAACTCTTAGCCTAGCCTGTTTAGTTTACGGTAGAAGGTGGCAGCCATCAGAATAGCAGCCACCGCAACCACAATGAGAACTGCCACAGCAATTCCCAGACCAACTGATGTCCCACTCTCAGATTTTTGATCACCGGACAGTGCTAGCAAAGGAAGAGGGTGGGACAGGGTCAGTAAAAAAACACAGTGGATGCTGCTAATGAAGTATTTGAGAACTTCAATCAAGTCCCCAGTAAAGTATGTCTTTAACGGAACTTATTAAAGAAACTTACCTGTGTTTGGGGAGGTTATGGCTAGGAGAAAGACATGTCAAAGACATCAATGTCAAAAATCTATTCTCAAACATATTTTTTTATTTGAGCATGACATTAATACTTGGAATTGCAAATTATTCCAATGTTAGTATAACTTGCAAGTGCTGCACAGGGATATTTTGAGAAGAGGAAAAGAGCCAGAGAGGACTTACTGCTCTCAGCCCTGGTCTTGATTGGCACGGTAAGGACAGTCTGCTCAGTGACACCGTCGTCGATAACGGCCTCCACACCTCTCCTCCTCCTATTGCATTGCTGCAGGAACAGACACAGAGAAAAGTTGACAAAGCACATGGTTCATACTTCTCCTTCGAGAGGAGCAGTCTAAAACTGAGACGGTCTAGGTTGGCGTTAGATTGCAAAAATGCAGTTCACCCACCAAGGGTTGCCATTTTAGAGGGAAATAAATTGAGGGGTGTTCTGTTTATTGTGTCAGTGTCATCTCATGCCTTGAAGGTGCTGCAGGTGCTGGGTTCACAAAGTCTGGTAATGCAATGGAGGTAGTAGGTGGAGACGGTCTCATTCTGCTGCTCGATGAAGCGGAATGCCGGGAAGTTGAAGCGGGCCTTCTGGCTCACCCCGTTCTCTATTATGGTGGTCTGCTGATTTACGGAGCACCTTTAAAAAAAAGGCGAACCTCAAAAGTGCCCATTTGCACATGACACCAGTAGATACACAGAGAATATTCATTATTGAATGGATGAGGATGCATTTTGAGAGCAAGGCCCCTTTGGCACTTGGCAAGATGTAATTGCTAATTCTCTATTTTAATGAAAAACACTTGAGAGGTTAGGACCTGGACAGATGTACTATGTAGCGCACAGGTAGACTGTGTCTGAATGCAGCTTAGACAGGAAGTAGAGTTTGTATGTTAGCTGCTGAGACAGATTTAAGTGTATTTTTCATATTTTTTCATAGTCTTTCTTTTATTTACTTACGAGACAAACAGATTAAAGATGGTTGAGTTGGAGGGTCTGGGTGAAATTGAGGCATAGCACCGGTCCAGAAGAACATTATACCTGAGGAGAAAGAGTGAAGTCACCAGAGCCAATCAGAACCTTCTCATCACCTTTAACCCCCATTCAGTTTCAGACAGATCATCAAGGATAAGAAGAATCCAGTTAAGGTGTTTGGGGTTTGGTGTATGGTTCTTCCCTTTGGCACTTATTTTGGTTGTTCACAATGTGTGCTTCATGTTTTGGCTACTCGCAATGTTTTGTGGCTATCTCGTTGTTATGATCAGTGACCTATGTACTTTGTAAAGCTCTCTCTTGGAAGTCGCTTTGGATAAAAGCGTCTGCTAAATGAATAAATGTAAATGTAAATGTTTCAGAGTAAAGTAATGATGTAAAATGATCTTACTGGGATGTCAGGTTGACAGCAAGAACCTGAACATTGATGTTAGTTCTTAGCTCGACCCCCTGGTACGGAATAACAAGGGGTGTGGTGTAGTTTTCATCCTGGCAGAGGAAGGAAAGGAACATTCTAAGTGCATTATAAAACATTTACACAAGATCAAACATCTAGGCTTACTGTGAACCAAATATGTGGGGTATCATTACAGCCTATTCTGCGTAGCGTGTCCCAATTTGTTCAGGGCCGGTTACTACAGCAAGGCTTTGAAATGTGTACGCTGGGGCCGTTTCAGGTGTCAGGCAGGTGTTTGTTTTTACCTTGTACAGAGCCATGCTGAGGGTGCTGATGAAGCTGCCATTGATTTCCTTCAAAGCAATGGAGGACGCAGCACTATGGAGAGACACAGCCGATAGATAGAGGCTCAATCACTGTGTGGCCACTCAATCACTCCCACGAGACCCAATCAAAGTCAAAAGATGAAAAAGTGAAGTTTCCATTGCTAAGTGAGTAGGCCAGGTCTGCAGATCAGCAGAGATGCTGAAGAGGGGTCAAGGTTTAGGTTGGCACTTACACATCTACTTGTGTGTTGTTGATGAGGTACTCCAGTGGGTAAGCGCATGAGTAGAAGTACTTGAGCTCAGCGTTGTAGGTGACGGCCCCTTCGGTAGGGTCAAAAGAGCGGACCACACCACTTACGTTGACCGTTTGAATGTTTGAAAAGTCCGAGAATATTCCTATGCCTGGTGAACTCGTGGTCTGAAAAAATATAGAACAACATCGGTTTTTCATAGGCTGGAATCAACGAACAAACGTAGAGTAGAAAGGTAAAACAGCTGGACATCCCCCCCCCCCCCATTAAATCAGACTGAAGCCTTTACTTATTCTGAATGTTTCATCCCTTCTATTCCAACATGTACAATCAGAGCTGATGAACGGAACACATTGGCTTCAATCTCAGCTTTTTCCCATAATGTGATGAGAATCACGTCTCTTCTTTCTAAATGTTACTGTGTCTCCTCGGCCATGCAGAGAGAGCTTAGACAGATTCTGTTGATGTTCCACTCACCAGGAAGGTACTTCCGCAGGCGTTACCCAGTCGTATGGGGAAGCTGAACCGGAGTACTGGCGGAGTGACTGACATGTCCAGTCTACCCTTGCAGTCTGGGTTATCCACGATCTGGTTCAGGATCAGGAGAGTCTCATTGTATCCGGTATAGACGGCGGGGCAGATGAGGATGGTCAGGTCCATAGTAGAGGTCCCGCAGACCACAGAGATGTCGGTGTACTCTGGGGGATGCAAGGCAGTGCTTTGACTTATTCAGACAGGGATGGCTTTACATGCTGTCTTTGTGTCTGACATGTTCTCAAGCACAACCTAATTCAGCTGTGATCTAAAGAATAGCCTCAAAGTCTCAAACCAGATTCAAGCACTAAACACATCCTCCTTACACCCAAATAACCAGTTTGTAATATATGCCAACCAGACTGCAGCTGACTGCCAGCAACAATCAATACTCAACTATAGATACTTTATGGGTGGGTGGATAGGTACCTGGTTTTCTGGAATATGCTCCACAGTCAGTTGTGGTCAATGCCTGAAGGATCCCAATGCTCAAGGAGGTCAGGATGAGTAAACTAAACAACGCCATCTCACCAGTTCAAAATCTAAATCTAATCACACAAGCGTCATCGTAAACATCACAGTAAGTAAAAATGAAAAAAAAAAACAATTCTAAATGTCCGAAGCATTATGTAAAATCAAAGCAAGCAAGCACAATATGTTATTTACTAATCTTACCTCTTCAATCTCTTAGCTCAGTTATGCTGGTAGGCATGAGCTTCATTTATATATGGGACTGAATGAGTTTGACATTTCACACACGCTCCTGGGATTGGTTGTAAACAGGGTCAAGGCTTCTTTCGTGTGATGTCTCAGTTAGTGTGAACAATTAACTTTTGTGGTTGATGTACCATGGTTCTTTCCTGGAGGCACATTCTGAAACCCAACACAACAACCTTCAAGGTTGCATCTTCTGGTCTCTTTGTGAGTACTTGCAAACCTTTGTGTGCTAATATGTAATTTAATAAAGGTAGTGTATGGTTCATAGTCTTCTGGGACCACACAAACTCACACACGCACATAGACGCATAGGCAATTTTACCGCAGGTGCAAGGGGTGCATTTGCACCCCCTATTGTTGGGATGAAAACACTTACATTTTCAAATTTATGTAAAAAGCGATGAAATGTTTTTAGAACATTTTTAAGTGATGTCAGAGTTGCATGTTCTATTTTTTGTATGTTCTGTTTGTTGTACTCTAATGATTAGTTTTACATTTTTAGATCTAGTATTATTTTTGAGCATGTTTTTGTAAGCAATCACTACCCTTTGCACCACCAGTTTTAAAACCTAGAATCACTTATGCATAGATGCACACACACACAGCTCCCAGTTTGTGTTGTAGTGTGTTGTCAAGTTATCTGGGAATTTTCTGTCTCAACTTATGACCAAATGAAAAGCTTATTCACATATCACATTGTTAGTTATATATATTTTTTTTACAGAAGTGGAACGAGAAAAATGAAAGAATTCTGTAAATTGATCTTGTCAGGTGAGCCACCTGGGAAGGAAACATATTTACTGTGATTAGGAACGAATCAGAGCACTGGGTTCAGCCCTCTTTTGTCAAATGCACAAAACCAAGATGAGGACACACCACTAACATGTGCCATAGCTAACTTCTCACCTGACCATGTGTTTCTATTTTTACATACTTACAGCATGTTGTCAGGTGACCCATAAAAACTTTTTTCCCATGGACCTGGAAACTGCACTTTGCTTAAGAATGGAATGTCCGCCCAATGAACACACCTCATTTGTTTAATTAGGATGGCAATGGTGATCCTCTCTCACCTCTCATTCACCAACTGTCATTGTAAGTTTAGATTGTGTAAAAGCTGTTCAACTCACGATTAGCATGACTGTAGGATCTGGTTAGGGTTATAACTACACAGAGTCACAGAATTAGGTATGTCACCCAGAACACATACTTTTATTGTTTATGGGAATTTGTCAATTTTGTGAAGATGTCTCTGATAATACCCAATTGCTCTGAAAGTACCAAGTTAATGAATGGAATAGTTTAGACAAGTTCTAGACAAAATCAACGTATTTATTACACATAGGTAAGGTGCAGGTGTCTGTTACACTCAAGAAGACTGGACAATGAATACAGGAAATCAAGGGAGTATATGGTATCACAATATGGGAGGATACAAGATGATTGGCACAGCCTTTGCAGGCACAGAAAAAGAACAATGTGTGCTAGATAGCTTTTGTTCAGGTCTAGAAATGGCCTTGTCGCTCCTTCTATTTTCCTCATTCAAAGTTGCATGGCATTATACACTTTGGAAATATTGTGACCTCTGACTTAACAGGCCTTTCCTAGTGGCAAGTTTCTTGTATCAATGATACAAGAAACATAATTAATAGATAGGCATAGTTCTCTCCTGGACATAACCAAGGCTTATGTGCTCATGAGATTCATATTGCAAGGGGAGTCAGGTGGCTGAGCGGTGTGGGAGTCGGACTAGTAATCCGAAGGTTGCCAGTTCGATTCCCGGTCATGCCAACTGAGGTTGTGTCCTTGGGCAAGGCACTTCACCCTACTTGCCTCGGGGGAATGTCCCTGTACTTACTGTAAGTCGCTCTGGATAAGAGCGTCTGCTAAATGACTAAATGTAAGGTATAGATCAAACATTGTTTATTATATTCAGAACATTTCAAACAGTATAAAAGTTATAAAGTAATCATTATCTTTAATTATTGTTAACTGTTCAGTGGTTTAAGGACAGACCTCTTCATGAGGAACAGAACAGTATTGCAAACATTTTGGAATCATTCTTTAATTGGACTTTTGAAACAACACAGCAAGGTGTTGGTCAATGTAGCATTTGCAAAAGTTAACAGAAAAAGTTTTATACAAAACTTTTATTATCTTTATATGATTCAAACATTTCTTTGAATATAAAAATACAGACTAAATTAACATGATATAAATTTAAGTAATTAAAATAAATGGACAATTTATTTATTTTGTACATTTTAACCAAACAAAATCAGTGGGTACATGTACTGATTATGTCATCCATAAACAAGATATTTAGCTACAATAGTAATAAATCTAAAGATATAAGACATAGTCTTGTGAATACATATCCTACATTAACTTGGGATAGCATGTGTAAAATACCATACATATTAAATGAATACAGCAAAAACAATTTGGTGCTGGTCTTTTGTTGTGTCCCAGTCTTTAATGGTGTCAGGGGTTGATATTACAACAACAGCCTTATTTGTTTAATGAAACCAATTCTGTGCTTCACTATGACTGACAATAAGGCAGAGGTAATTTAAGTTGAGAGGAATGCAAGATGGGCCTTCATGGTGATCTAGATCATGCAGAATGTACTGTATGGATTGTCCTTTCAAAACACTTTAAAGAACAATGGATTGGTAAAAACACAAGGGAGTACAGGACGAAACAGAACACAGCGCTACATGGCACTCCATGGACAATATGCTATTTACGTACATGATGTATTTGAGTTTGGCGGCACAAGAACATAGAAGAGAACGTAAGTGAAAACATCAAATCAGAGACTTGGTTGAAAGGAGAAAAACAAGAGAAAGAGAGAGAGAGTGAAAGATAAGGATAAAGAAAAAGGAGACAGAGATTAGAGATAATATATTACAGATAATGAGAGAGAGGGAAGGTTTATTTGAAGATGGGATTCCAAGCTCCAGAGGGTGTTGCAGATGGGGGGTTGCCTCTTCGTAGGAGGCGGAGGGAAAGTAGAAAGAAGACAACACTGGCTCCTCCCAGAATGACCACACCTGAGAGCAGCGTACTGGTCACTGGGTTCATTGGGAGCAACGAGCCTCTCGACGCAGCTGAAATAACCCGCACAAAAAGAAAAAGCGTAAGATTAAACCTTTCTTCAACATGAAACACGTGATCTAGATTGTGAGTTGTCAGGACAAGGGCTTACCAAGTTGTGAGTTATTGGTTGGAGTTTCATCTGTAAAGACAATAACGGTCATAACCAATTCCAGAATAGACTGCAGATAGTATATATTTGATGATCTGCTCTTTCAGCAGAGATAAGACAGTAGGCTTTGGCACACACCACTCCTGGTGATTATGGGCCCAGCTGTGATGATGGCATTGCCAGACGCCGGTCTAGACTCTGTGCTCTCGTCAGTGTCCCTCCTACGACGATGACCGCAGATCTAACAGCCACATCACCAGGAGATCATCACATGTCATTTTCATACGTTAGCTTACACACCGTGGTGAGCTGCACAGATGCCAGGCCGACATGGGGACATTGTATAGTTGGTATAAACAGACCTGGGTTGTATCTAGGTGATGTGTAGTTGGTATAAACAGTCCTGGGTTGTATCTAGGTGATGTATAGTTGGTATAAACAGTCCTGGGTTGTATCTAGGTGATGTATAGTTTGTATAAACAGTCCTGGGTTGTATCTAGGTGATGTATAGTTGGTATAAACAGTCCTGGGTTGTATCTAGGTGATGTATAGTTGGTATAAACAGTCCTGGGTTGTATCTAGGTGATGTATAGTTGGTATAAACAGACCTGGGTTGTATCTAGGGGATGTATAGTTGGTATAAACAGTCCTGGGTTGTATCTAGGTGATGTATAGTTGGTATAAACAGTCCTGGGTTGTATCTAGGTGATGTATAGTTGGTATAAACAGACCTGGGTTGTATCTAGGTGATGTATAGTTGGTATAAACAGTCCTGGGTTGTATCTAGGTGATGTATAGTTGGTATAAACAGTCCTGGGTTGTATCTAGGTGATGTATAGTTGGTATAAACAGACCTGGGTTGTATCTAGGTGATGTATAGTTGGTATAAACAGTCCTGGGTTGTATCTAGGTGATGTATAGTTGGTATAAACAGTCCTGGGTTGTATCTAGGTGATGTATAGTTGGTATAAACAGACCTGGGTTGTATCTAGGTGATGTATAGTTGGTATAAACAGTCCTGGGTTGTATCTAGGTGATGTATAGTTGGTATAAACAGTCCTGGGTTGTATCTAGGTGATGTATAGTTGGTATAAACAGACCTGGGTTGAGAAAAACTATTAGACTGAGCCCTGAAGAGGAACAGGAATCCTTACTGGCATGAGCATTATGCAGTCATCCACCCGACAAAGCTTGCTGACACAGTGCAGGAACACAGTGGACATCTTCTGGTGTCTGTGCTTGACGAAACGGAACACCTCAAAAGCGAAACGACCCATCTGACTCTTCCCGTTCTCGAAAACAGTTGTCTGTGGATCTTTGTGACAGCTGTTTTGAAAAAAAAGCATAGTGCAACAGGGGCCCACACAGACACACACACACACACACTGAAAGCAATGGAAATGTCTGGGTCTATGTTAAAATACTCAATGCGAAAAACATCCTGTCATTCACCCAGAAACCCCTTTATGAGGGCTTGAATGATAAGTGGATGGGTGAATGGGTAATGGGCCACTTTGGCGGTTTATCTTGGCATCATTTGCAAGTGAGATTACCCAAAGAAAAGGTCATAGCGCAGTTCATCATTTGGATTCCCTGAAGGGGTGGTGTAACAGTAGTCCATCAAGATATTCCATCTACAAAGAGACAAAACTATGAGGAGCTGGTTCAGGACAGAGATCTAGTCTGACAACAGAACAGGACTGAAGGACTAGAGCCTTCACACAGGCTATTGAGACTAATGAATGGGAAGCAATGACAGTTGGTGGAGCTGAATTATGTTGATGTCAACCGAAAGTTGAAAGAAGCCAACATAATCCAAATGAAAAAAAGCCAAATGTTATTAAAGAGAAAATCCAAGTAGGACTGAAGAAGTTCAGAATGATCATTCATATGATACAAATAATAAGGGGGAGTGTGGTGGTGTCAATTAAAGGAAAAATAAATATAGTTTCTTACCGTTTGTCTAGGTTTGTAGCTTTAACTGCAGCGAATACTCTGGTTTTCAATGCCAGCCCAGCCACTGGGATGGAGAGAGGCTGATTGTAGTTTGAGTCCTTTGGAGAAAGTAATACATTAGCAGGCTTACTCTCTGAGTCATGTGTCAATGCAACATCTTACATAAATAAAGCATTTGAACGAGGCATATGTCAGTATACAAGGTCACAGAAAAATATTTCAGTTTTGGTACTCACATTATACAGGATCATGCTCAAAGTGCTCACAAATGTGCCATTATTATCTTTCACTGATATAGCAGCAGATGATCTTAAAATAATAAGATTTTAAGATTAATAATAATAAATTATAACAATAATAACAATGATCACACTTGAACAAAATCAATCTTAGGTAGGAAACAGGAAGTGTGTGAGGAACTCACGAGGCAAGCTGGGAGTTGTTAACCAGATACTCCAAGGGATAGCTACAGCTGAATTTATACAGCAGCCCGGGCAGGTAACTGATAATGGTTGGAGGGTCGGGGGTGTCTATGTACCCTGAGACATTCCCTATCTGCACCAGGGACATGTTCCCGTAGGCATTGGCCCCGTAGGCTGTTGTCACCTGTGAGAAAAAAACATCACCTCAGCCTTAGAATACAAATAAAGACGTTTAACTGTCATTTTGTACCAAAATCAATGCCAACAGATGCTCGTTAGTTTTTCTGTGAAGGTGCCCATGTGGTTGAGCTGTTCACATGGCCCCTCACCACCAGGCTGCTGCCACAGGCCTCCAGGGCGCTGAGACTGATGCTGAACAGCACGGCTGTGGGGAAAGTGTTGTTGTTGATGAAACCCCGGCAGTGGGCCTCGCTTTGGCGACCGTTCAGAGCCAGGTCTGCGTCGGTGTAGCCGGAAAACAGCACCGGACAGAAGTTGATCTTCAAGGTTATGGTCTGAACTCCGCAGTACACACTGATGTCACGCTCCGCTGGACAGAGAGATAGACAGAGTAATAGACAGAGACAATAAAAGAGAAAAGTTGACAAGAGAAGAGACGCTGACAAAACTAAGTAAAATATATTGCCTTTGAAGGTTACAAAAAAATATATTAAAAAAGCAATATAAAAATGATATTACAACATGTGGTGGGAAAGTAACGAGGGGGCTTTACACAGAGATGACAGTCCTCACCTGGAAACCTGCTGTGGTAGTTGGCATCACAGTTGTATCCATTAAATTGCGTGGATACTGAAGACATCCTAGATATCACCAGGAGGATAACATATACTCGCTCCATCTTCACACCTGGTGAGGTTCACACACATTTTCACTTTCATTCCCTCATCACCTAAGTGGCTCAGGTGCAGCATGAAAAGTCTCCAATCACTCTGTTACTGTACCTTAAAAACAAGTTCAAAACAGTTCCTTCCAAACCCCTGTAAATCATCCGGCTTCTCAATCTGTACTCCTCTTGTCCTCCCCGTTGGCTAAGCCTCACCCCCTAGCTACCCTGTCCACTAACCTTATCACCCTCTGTCCCCGGAACACCAACACGTTGACCCCTGGGTCTTGACCTAAATACCCCACCCCCCTATACCAAGCCCTCTTCAAGTATGGGTTCCAGTTTTACTCTTCTGCCCTTTATTCAACCCCGCTGTACTCACTCTCTCTCTTCTCTCCAAACCATTCTACATTCCTTTTTTCTCCAGCCTCTTTCACCCCACTCCCCGCTTCCCGCAGCTTCCACTAACACACTTGGGTCTTTATACAACCTCTGTTGCTGTGGTTCTGAAGCCTCTTACCTGGTCTGCAGTGTACAACTCAGCACTGTTCAAAGTGGTCTCACAAAAGGAGGGATCACTAATGCCGCATGAGTGTGTATGTGTGTGGTGTGTGTGAGTGCACGTGAGTGTGTGTGTGTGTGCGTACGTGTGTCAGTGTGTGGTGCGTGTTTTTGTGAGTGTGTGCATGTGTGTGTGTGTGTGTGTGTACAGAAGCAAGGAGACACACCATCTCACTATCCAAACACTTCAACAAAAAGTACTGTCCCACAAAACATGGGAAACTCCATCAGATGTGAATGGCCTGGACAAATCTTTTCACGGCGCCCAGAAATCTGAGTGGGCTCCGAGGGTTCCCACTCATCTCCCCTCGGCCTGGTCTCCGTCTGTCATCCCACACAAACAGCGGCACTCAGCAGGGGGGCCGGGCTGGGAATTAAGCTGTCATCAGGTACTGAAGAGAGTGGACCCTGCCTACATTCACATGGACATAAAAGTCAACTCAGGCTAATGCAGAGCAGTGTGTAGGTAATTTGGATGCACAGGGCATCACTTAGAGTGAGGCTTATTCTATGGCCTATACTGTACAATGGAAATCAAGGTGGATTTCTAGTGGTATTGGCAGGTTTGTACAATTCATCTTTTGCATGAGATTACTCTGTTTCTCGTCAAAATATTCTTTCAAAATTGTTTCGTGAGTGTGGATATGACAAATTCTAGACCTGTTTTCTTTTATGAGTTCCACTATATAGATTTAGTGTACATGTATACATTGTTTTGCACTTCACAATTTCACGTATGAAATTCAAAATCAAACTTAAAAAGGCTCTATTTGTGAGAATGTGTGTGCGTGTATGTGGGTATGCATGTGTGTAGCCTTGTCACTTTCTTTTTGTGGATGGCGATTGATACTGTGCGCCAATAGTACGTAACCCTCCGGCCTGTCTGCTTGCTCTCAGGAATGAGGTTTGGGTGCTGGACACGAGGAGCCTCTCTATTCACTAACATTCGTCCTTGTAATGATGCAGGCCTGAAATCAAATATGAAGCACAAACAAACAGACAACTGCCATTCAGGGTCCATAGGATCATATGGCCACATACACATGAAATGAATACATTTACTGAAACCATTACCATCTAGTTTATTTTACAATTCCCACCCAGCAGATGACCTACTTAGCCAACATATGGCCATTTGTTCTACTTATGAGATTCTCATATAAACTCTCTTATAGACAAAGACTTTTGGGTGTGTGTGCATGACAGACAAATAGGATTATAGAGAATGAGAGATACAGAGAAAAATACAAAAAGAACAAAACTTTACATTAAGGTTACATTAACTACTATTTCACTATAATGCTATGTAGTTGCTCTTCATAATGGTGTAGCAGTACAAGTTAATACACTGGTAAAACAAGAAATTGGAGAAAGATACAATGTACAGTATTAGGCATTTGCTGCTCCTTTTGTGAAGTCAGAGATTTACCTGTAATCATAGATCTTTGGCCGCATATGTAGAACTACATGCCAGCATACAAATAGCAAAGGATGGGCTGTATACTGGACTAGATTACTGAATGAAGTCCTATAGAAAGTTTTCCATCGCTTCTCCCTACAGAGTTTGACAGGCTTTCACTGAGGATCAGTGGTCAGATCTAACAGGGGTGCGTTTCCCGAAAGCGTCGTAAGCCTAAATTGATCGTAGAATCCATCGTAGGACGAATCTTAGTTTTACTGGCCGTTCCTAAAGACATCGTAGCTAAAGTGTCTCTTGAAAATTCGTAACTCTTGAAAGTGCATAGATTAGCCTACTCCTTACGAGCATGTTTGGGAAACGCACGTAAGAAATATCGATGGTTTCATTTTTTGCTCGATCGTTGCTACGATCCATCGTTATCGGGAAACGCAGCCCAGATATGTACTGTCTCAATCTGATCACAGATTCACGCTTCAACAGAGAACCCCACAGACATGCAAATGGTAAAATCGGTGTTCCCTAGCAAAACTGAAGAGAGTTTGGATGTAATTTCAGTCATCAGATTTAACACACACATGTAAACCAAGCCCTCATCAAAGGATGTGCTATGATCTCATCTTCAGTGAGTAACGTTTCCAAAAGCCATAAACCTTGTTTATGCTATAGGAGCATGATTCATTCACATCAAAAAATACAACATTAATATTCTTTTTAGTATTACGATGAAAGATAATTTCAGATGGAAGCTACAGAAAAAGCAATTATGGAGACACAAAACAAAAAAAACATTTAACTAGAAATGTTTGTACCTGTAGCCCAAATACTGTGCCCCAAGTTATGCTGTTAATGTACAAAATAAGTTCTTCATTTATATTGTTGAAATGATGCCAATGCATGTAACACTGCATGTGGGTTTCTGTTGTGTGCAGCAATGGATGAAGGTGTGCATAGGTCTTTGATAGAGGTATTGTGTTGGGTGAGAACCCCGACAATATTACCAAGAGAGAAGCGGATGACTTATTGTTTATGTAACGTAACCCTTCATATAACTAGAGCAGCGATTCCCAACCTGTGGGCCGCGGACCACTAGTGGTCCGCTAGTGTAATACAGGTGGGCCAATAAACCAATGAAAACTCAAGTATGAAAAATGAATAAATATCAAACTATTTATATATACAGTTGGTAAATGATTATTAAAATTCTTACTATTTTTTTATTCATCATGACCCAAACGCCAATAGTTACGCTTGGCACGTTGACGAAAGACCAACTGATATGGAAGCAAATCTGTGACATAATGTTTTGAACTTTAAAAGGCATTGAATACTTAATATTGAAATTGAAATTTAACACTGTGTGTTAAATTTTGGGCTGCTCAACATTTAAGCTGCTCAAATTCAAATGGTGAAATTCAGAAGTAAAGTAAAGCTGATAAAATTTGAGCTGAAAATATTCAAGCCAAAAAGATTTGAGCCGAAAAAACTCAGATAAAAAAATTCAAGGTTCAGAAATTCAGGTTGCTCAAATTCGAACAGTACCATTCTGATTCCACTATGCATACGTCACTTCTGCAGATTTCATAAGGCAGGCCAACAACTTCCGTTAGCGAGCAGTTACTAGTTCTCAAACACAATGCAATTTTTTTATGAGGAGTTTGGGTTGTCTTCCCAAAATGACAATCAACGATGTATATAGGATTCTATGTTGCTGCCATTCAAGCAAACGGGAAAACGGGTTCAAATTGTACGTTTTCGAGCTCCATCAGCAATTACGAAGGTAAGATTTATCTTCACACAGTAAAATTAGATAGCTAGGCTAGCTATAGCTATCGACGTTTTGAGCAGTAACTTTAACTAGGCTAACTAGCTAAAGATTTTCAGCTACATTATAATGTTCTCAATTATCTGACAGCTTGCTTGCTAGACCTTGATGTCAACCCACATAAGTAATGGGTCTGTCATATTTGTTCCCTTGTCTTTCTCAGTTTCTAACAAAAATCTGGAAACAGAAGAGATGTGAGAGGGCGACCTGTTATCGTCGATGGAAAAAATGATAAGCCGAGCAATAACATTTCTCATCATGCTTAGCCTACAACGAGACGTAAGGGCATGGTTGATGCACGTCATAGCAGTTAATGAGCGTGCAAGAATCAAGGTGTTATTAAGTGTGTAATTATGATGGATACATGACAGAAACTCGTTATAATTTGCTCCATAACAGCCCCTGGGAGATTCCTTAGAATTGATCCTGCCAGTTTAACAGCCAACACTATACACATAAGGCTAATAAAAGATGGTTATCAATCAAGCGGTTTTACTTGCCTAGGAAATAGTTTCTGATTTACAGTCAGTTGTTCTTGCCAATGGAGCGTTCTGAAGTCCAATAGTGCCCCCCTGTGCTGAATGACTTCACTAGCAATCTGCTATTGAATTACGTAGCGTTATCAAAAACTCCTAAAACAAGATCATGACCTCACAGCAGTTTAAAAGGTGGGATACATGGTACCGACCAAATCTGTGGAGGAATAAACGATAGCCTATACGATTACAGTTTAACAACATACTACATTATGTCTTTGGACATGTTAAAATAAATTAATTTTAAAAAGTTACAATGAAAGCTGTTATTCTACAGCAGTAGTTTACAAGTGTATCTGTTTTTTTCAGACATAGTACCTGGAGACTCCATATTAAAAAGCCATAGGCCTACCCCTCAAAAGCTTTACTACACTTTATAAAAACAGTAATTTAGTAAGATATTTGTCCATGTCTACAGTGCGTGGTCAGCACCATAGGCCTAGGCCTGTAGCCTATTGATTATTTATACTATGCAAGAATACATAGCAGATTCTAGATTTGCGTGACACTCCGCAACGTCATACATTCTAACCTTTCTGAGAACAGAGCAGGCCCGCCATTTCCCTGAATGCTTCTAGTCCTTTAAACCCAGCAGGAGTGGCGATTCGAAGACAGGAGACACAGAGGGATCCAGTGTGTGAGATCGGGATGAGATATATAGATGAGACTGTGGGTGAATGAGTCAGCGAGTGGATCCATCATCAAATCCTCAAAAGCATCGTTATGAAATTTTATTTTAGGCGCTAGTTAAATTAATATCTGACCGAGCTTTGGATACACAGTTTACATTTTTTGTTGTAGGCTATTCATTTACATCCTTCTGCAACGCCCGGTATTCGTTTTGTTTCAGCGCCCCCTTTCTTTTGATTTCAATTGGGTGGTGGACAAGGGGGTTGCCGGCGAAGAAGATTCCAAATTTACTTTACATTTTGAACAGCTGGTGTTGTGTAGCCTATTTTCAAATTCGTCGTTATAGGCTACAGCATAGATAAACGAAGATGTCGGGGCAGAGCATTACGGACAGGATAACGGCAGCCCAGCACAGTGTAACGGGATCCGCTGTGTCTAAAACAGTATGTAAGGCAACTACACACGAAATAATGGGCCCGAAAAAGAAACATTTGGATTGTAAGTATCTATTGAAAATACTTAAAATATGATGTTTGAAAACATAGACTGGTTGCGGGGAAACCACTGAGCTGCATTGGTAGAGTTATGGCGACGGGAATGGAAGGCCCAAGCCTTTACTGAAACACTGTTTCCTAGTTTTCGTTGAGAAAACATCTATGATAGAGCATTGAAAAATCAGACATTGCAATGAAAACACACATCTGAACAGTAAACTCTTGTACATTAGCATGATACATAGCGAATAAACCTGTTTCGTTTATGATCGTTCATCTTGGCTAGTGGCTGTCAAAAGCGTTTCTAATCATATAATAATGGGTTCATTCATTCTGCATAGCTAGCTATAGCACATTTCCAGAAACTCATAGATTTAAATATACTTTATTATTATTAACAAGTTCTCTATTATAGTTTACATTAGGTAAGTCAATCATCGTAGTGGTTGTTGGGATGTATTTTTGCCATCAGGCCTAGTAGGATAACAACCCATTTTGAGCAGCATTAGCTTAGGGCAGGCCCAGAGGAGGAACCTGAAATGTTATTGATGACAAGTACCAGATGGATGCGCGAAATAATTCTGACCAGCAACCAGGTTAGTCGTTGTTGTCACAGAGGCCATACATGTACATTTACACCTCCAGGTTATTGATAGCCTACATTATCTGTCAGAAGGCCCTGTGCTCCTGTTAATGCTTTTGCATCGTAACATTCCTCAAGTAGGCTATTTGATACAGGAATTGAAAATCACTTGAGTCATTGGAAAATCTGGAATTTTCCTGTATGTGAAACCATGGAATGTCATAGATGTCAGAGATGAAATCGACATCACCTTGTAGTAAAGTGAACATGAAACGGTATGACATTTACATAATTGGATAATCCAGCAGTCAGTGTTGTATTTTAAGGTTTGTGAATAGCATGTCTTCATATCTGTACTGGTGGAGTAAGGCTGGGCTTTTGCATTGTATCTTTATATTGTGCCTGATCCTGGCAATGAGAGGAGTTTCCTCCGACAGACTGCTACACTTTTATGTCAGGCAGACCTTTAATTTGTGTGTCACCACCCTTACCACTCCAAGTTTTCAACAGAGCAGCCACTGATATGATTTTGGTTGACATCATAGAAGTGTATCTTCTCTACTGAGGAATGCAGGTGGAATAAGTATCTTAGATTACTTTCATTCAGGAGTCATCCAGACAGGTGTGTTGTGCATGCGTACTGTAGGTGCAGTATCTACTAGTTTGTGAGCGGTGCTTCCTGGTCCTTGATAGAAGTGGTTTCTTTGAATGTTATCTGTATGAAGATGCCAGTGTAAAACGGTTGGCTAGACTAGCATCTCTAAAGAAGAAGGTGACCACTTGTCAGTAGGGAGTGAGGTGGCTGAGCGGTTAGGGAATCGGGTTAGGGAATCGGGCTAGTAATCTGAAGGTTGCTGGGTCGATTCCCGGACGTGCAAAATGACGTTGTGTCCTTGGGAAAGGCACTTCACCCTACTTGCCTCGGGGGGAATGTCCCTGTACTTACTGTAAGTCGCTCTGGATAAGAGCGTCTGCTAAATGACTAAATGTAAATGTAAATGTCAGTTTTTGACACATAGCTAAAATTGCTTAAGGAATTTCTGAGTTTTCCTACCTTTTAGCTCCTTGGGGCTTTTCTCCTGAAGAAGCCCTCATCTAACAGGATGACTGAGAGTTGGCATGCACCTGAAGTGTGTTGGCTCACCCAACCTAGCCAGCTGTCCAACGTGACAGAGAGACTCCCTCCCTCAGACTCACCCCCTCAGATCTCACAACAGGAGGCCCATATTGAGATCTGTGAAAATGACTGTGACGTCACTCCTGTGTGCCCACATTGTCATGTGTACATGGAGGGTTTGTGTGTGTGTGTAGGGGGGTATTTGCGTTTGTAATGAGATGGAATGATTGAGCTATTTTTGTCAAGTTCCTTCATTCAGATAAATGTGCCACAGCCTATATGCAACAGCACTGAAGACGTGTTGCTGTTTTCAAGACAAGCTGTTATCATTGCAAGACTATACTATACTTACTATAATGTAACATTACAGCACTGTCAGTATCTCTCTCTCTCTCTCTCTCTCTCTCGCTCTCTCTCTCTCTCTATCTATCTATCTCTCTCTCTCTATCTCTATCCATACGCCCAGTCTTCCCATGGTGATTCAGCCAGCCATGCTAACTGCTGCTGCTCTGGAAGGTTACCCTGTCCTACTTAGAACCCTCTCCTTAGAAAACACAGAAATATAGGCCAGAAATCCTTCTCTGACTGCACTGTCAATCTGTTCATCACTGAATGGCAACACCATTAGAGCTGCTGGAATGGTGTGCACTGTGCAGGTTTGACCCGCATCCCTCTGCTAGCAATAGGAAACATATCAGGTACTGATGTTAAACTGATGTGGTTTAGGTCTAAGTTATAAAATGATTTAAACTGTGAGTAATTAAAACAGGCGTAGGCTTCATGTTTGCATTGTTTTTATGGTTTTAAACCTTTTTCAGGCCAAAACAGTGCTAATAGACCACAGAGAGAGAGAGAGCTGATGAAGGAAAGAGCATCCCTGTCCAAGTTATTTGGCAGTCTTTGAAACAAGTTGGCTTCAGGATTGTGAATTCTTCTTGAGTTTGTGAAACCTCAGCTCTAAACCCTCTCGAGGAAGTGCGCTGTGGAAAAAGAAAAGAGGCAGTCTGTAGTAGCATAGTAATTAAGTATCTTTATAGTAGTCACACAATTAGTCAGACCTTGAATTAAATCTAATTGAATGAGATTGCAGCCAAAGGCATATTGACTGTTTGTGGGTGTTTACACTGTGTGTGTAAACACGGAAACAGAATATGAATGTCAGAATATGAACTTGGCCTGGAATTAATCTCCTTGTCGGGAACCCAGTGTATTCTCCGTTTTCAACACCGTGTCTCTCCTCAGAACACTGCTTATGAGCCTATGAATCGTCATTCTCAGAATGAGACCATTGGAGATAATCCTCTAAATGGCCCCTTTCTCTTTCCTCTCAGACCTGATCCACTGCACCAATGAGATGAACGTCAGTATCCCTCAGCTTGCCGACTCACTATTTGAACGGACCACTAACACCAGCTGGGTGGTGGTGTTCAAGTCCCTGATCACCACACACCATCTCATGGTCTACGGGAACGAGGTGAGGGACTGGTCTATGATTGGATACTAGAACTGAACCAGAACCTTTTCTTTCTGTTAGAAGCTGTTATTTAGATCAATTATAATATGGTAACTAATAATCAAGACATTACTTTTGTATTACTGTAATATTTGAATTATATCGTCAATGTATTTAATAAGGGTGAATACCTTCTTTTTTTTCCTGATACAGCGTTTTGTCCAGTACTTGGCTTCAAGGAATACGTTATTCAATCTCAGTAATTTTTTGGACAAAAGTGGGTTACAAGGTAACTTGGAATATCTTTGTCCTTAACTGTCATGCTGAGCAAAGCTTGTAAAGAGATGTCACAACCATCATAGCAGTCATATCAGAAATATTTAAATCTTATCATGTTTGTTATCCTCCTAATGTGTGCTTTTGTTTGCCCATCTCCTCCAGGCTATGACATGTCCACATTTATCCGGAGATACAGCCGATACTTGAATGAAAAAGCGGTTTCATACAGACAGGTCGCTTTTGACTTCACTAAAGTAAAGCGAGGGTGAGGATCTGTCAATAGACGTGTTTGTGCTCGTTTCCAGACTTAAAAATAATCCAACTCACTGCTGGCGGAAAGAAACTCTTTAATATGCACTCATTCACCGTTTGTGAATCCTCAGTATTCTTTATATGTACAATATTGAAAAATTTTCATATCCCTGCAGCACTTGGAATCCTTTTACTAACATGCAGTAGAAAGTGACCAGACATTTGCATAGCCACCCTGCTTCTATCTCTGTCCTGTGTCTTCTATTAAAAACCTGTGTCTACAGGGTGGACGGGGTGATGCGAAGCATGAATACAGAAAAGCTGTTGAAGACTATCCCTATGATACAGAACCAGATGGATGCTCTCCTCGACTTCAATGTGAGTCTGAGGTCAACCTTGCTGTGCTCATGTAATATAAAGAGGCTTGCCCGGGGGTTTCAGATAGTCTGCAGATAGACAAGAACAGATATTGGAGATACATTACATGCCTTATTGTGCACGCTAGCGGTATCTTCTCTGTTATTGTTTGTCAGCAGAACTGCTGTGGTGAGTTACGGATATATCTTTTTTTTCTGGTTTTGTGAAGCACCTTGATCTATCTCCTTCAGGTCAATGCCAACGAGCTCACTAACGGAGTCATCAATGCAGCCTTCCTGCTCCTCTTCAAAGACTCCATCAGGCTTTTTGCAGCCTATAATGAAGGCATTATCAATCTGTTAGGTAAACCGTCAAGTCACCTTCTCTCACAATGGTCCGCACGATTCAGTGGCACGATTCAGTGATGAAATTAGAATAACGTTTCATCATCAGTGTCACCATTATCTGGTGATTTTAGAGGAATTGTTTTAATGAATGCCTTGTCTGTCAAACCATAGAAAAGTACTTTGACATGAAGAAGACCCAGTGTAAAGAAGGTCTGGATATCTACAAGAAGTTCCTCACACGAATGACACGCATCTCCGAGTTCCTCAAAGTAGCAGAGGTAATTTCTCTTTACCTGTTTAGAAAATTCATGAATTCATTCACTCATTCAAAGGTGCCTCGTCAAATGTGTCTGCAGATAAAGGTAAGCTAACTTTATAAAAGGAAAGACATGACTTTAACTTGGTCTTCCTTTCTTGTTCAACAGCAAGTCGGTATTGACCGTGGAGACATACCAGACCTATCCCAGGTAAGTTCTACACCTTCAACTAACCAGTACAGCTGGTGTCTACTGAGGTTCTTGTACCAAACAACTTCACTTCTTACGAAAAATGCTGGTTGGGACAGCAACTTATCTTTCTCTGATGCGCCCACACACTATCACTCAGACTCTCACACACACACACACACACACACACATACATCTCTCTCTCCGTACCTCTGTCTCTCATTTGTGCTATCAACTTCTCCCTGTCCCTCCAAGTGTCTTTATCTCTTTCGGTGTTAATTCTTATTTTCAAAATAAGCTGTTACCTTGCCCCACAAATATTTACTCCACCCTGCACAAATGCTCCTTAAGATGAGGCTCCGCTGAGTGCATGATTTCCCCCAAGCGCATGTCGCCGACTGAGGCGTGTTACTCACTTTTTTCTTCTTCTTCCTTTTTGATTAAGCTTTATCTACAGTACATAAAGGTGTTATAGGTTCAAACGGTGTGTTTTACAGTCAACTTGATTCACACTCTGTAATACAATCGTTGTGGAATATCCTTGCGATGACAATGGCCACATTAAAGTCAACCTCAGAACACTATAGTAATTGGACATTTCTATAAATACACACATAAATAAATAAATATATCTTTCTGACCATCACCACCTTTATATTCTGTATTTTCCCCTATCTTTCCACCTTTAGTTCACAGTTTGTGTAAGTATCCTCATATCACTTTTCTTCTGTGTCTGTGACTTGATTTGGTGTTGTCTTGCCTGCCTCTCTAGTGTGGTCGCTGAGTTTTGTGTCGAGCAGGTTCTGTACTAATCTGTGGTGAACCACTGTCCTCATAGTCACATGAGATGTACTTAGACCATCCAAAATGGCTGCCTGATTGTGCTTAGACATGGTCAGTTCAACACCAAACACCAGGATGTTGAAAATGCTGTGATGTGTCATCCGCAAAAATGTGATCTCCACTCATCCAAAATGGCTGTCAGCTGGAAAATGTTGTGGCGAAATTACAACATAAGTTCCAAACAATTGATATGGTTACCATGGATCAGTGGTGGGCAGGCAACGGCCCTTGGGTGCCCATAAGCAGCAAGCCACTAGCAAAGTATTAAGAAATAGTACTATAAGTACAGTATTATAGTAAACAAGCACAGAACACAAAGCTATTGCGTTTTTGTAGTATAGTCGAGAGCAGAGTGTAGAAAAAAAGCCCTAATACCCACCACTGCCCTTGATGGTGACGTCCTCTACTGTCTGTTAAGTCTTAAACACTGTGCTGACTGTGGGTATCTCTCACCCCAGGCTCCCAGTAGCCTTCTGGAAGCCCTGGAACAGCACCTCGCCTCTCTGGAAGGGAAGAAGGTGAAGGACTCCACTGCCGCCAGCAGGTAGGCTCACGCTATGGAGTTGTAATTCATTTATCTACGCAGAACTCCACACTCTCCCTTCAGTTTTTTTTGTTTCCAAAGGGCAGCAGTACCTGTGTGTTTGCCTAACAGTGTTTATTCCTGTGTTTTTTTTTTTCAGGGCTAGTACCCTGTCTAACGCGGTGTCCTCGCTGGCAAGCACGGGGATGTCCTTTACTAAAGTGGATGAGCGGGAGAAGCAGGCCGCTCTGGAGGAGGAACAGGCCCGTCTCAAAGCACTGAAGGTAATATAGCAACAACACATGATGGCGACTGGCCACTTCAACCCCAAATTCTCTCAAAGTTAAAAGAGAATCCGTCCAGTGTTGCACAAATAAATACATACAGTATTCAAGGAATTTGGTGTTGCAAAACTGTCCCCCTCAAAGAAGAAGGGTCTTTCTGTAGTGCCGATATGTGACTTGGACTGTTTCCACCCAGGAACAGAGGCTGAAGGAGCTCTCCAAGAGACCTTCCTTCGCCACCACAGACACATCACCTGTCTCTACCACAGGGGGCACTATCAGCACTGCCCCAGCAATTGACCTCTTCTCTACCCCTAGCTGTTCCAATGGGTATGCCTCCACTGGATGTCTATGTGGCCCCTGATACGAACCCCACCTGTTTGCAAATTATATAAAACTGGTAGTCCTGGAAGTGACTGACAGTGTTCAAGGTCAGGCTTGCTGACAGCTGACTTTTTCTCCCCAGCGCTCTGAAAATGGAGAGTGACCTTTTCGACCTGCAGCAAACCTTCCAGCCCTCCATGCAGGCTGGATCTACAGGTCTGCCAGTGGCTACTGCCTGGGCAGGTAGGAATCTCCAGTTACCCAGACAACACCACAAAGGGCCCTCCTGTCTGTGTGGTAGTTCACTCATGATCTGCATGCACTCCCTTTATTGTCTGACTGACGTCCTCCTTTCTTCTTCTCTTTTCCTTCGATCCCTCTCTTTCTCTCCTCTCTCTCTCTCTCTCTCTCTCTTTCGATCTCTCTCTCACCTGCCTAGATCCTTTCACCTCTGCTGAAGCTGGAGACGACTCCATGCCAAACCTTAACCCCTTCCTGTCAAAGCTCGTTGTCGATGCTGCACACTTGCCTGTCGTTTCCTCCGACGGTGTTAGCTTTTCCTCTAGGACGTCTGCTCATGAAATGTTTGGTGGTAAAGACTCATTTTGTTTCTCCTGACATGTCCTGTGTGTGCTCCACATGCCCCAGGTAGCAGAGTCCACCATGAGCATGTCTGACTCGCATGTTCAGTGAATAATAGAGATGTTGATAGCTGTAACACCTGTCCAAAATGGGAATGTAAATTGCCAACCAGGAATGTCTATTATTGCCCATTATTTGATTCTCTAAAATAACTTTCTTGTCACAACGTGGGGTTATTGATTGGTTCCTTTCCAGTTTAATCAATCATAAAGACGAGTAACAACCTTTGAGAAAGCGTCTCAGAAAGGAGGTCTAGTGCTTCATATAGCATTCTGATTGACAGACTATATCCACGTGTAGAGGCGATGTTGTCTAACTCCCGACCTGTATGTTCAGGATATACCACTCCCTTCTTCTTTGTTGTATCATATTTGATGGTAGTACTCATATCATAGTCGTTTACAATGTCAAAAGTCTCGTTTTGTTCATTCGTAGAGCAGTTTAATCTGAATTCTGTTTTCCTTCACCAATACTATGTTTGATCCTCTAGATCGTTACAATCCCTTTATTGACACAAACTCGTCCGTTTCAACCAATTACAAACGCACAGTGCGGATAGAACACTCCGTTTCAGGTACTACGATGGTTCACCATCCCAGACTATGTTTCCTTAGCCCTGGCAAACATAGACACCCAGTCCCATGTTTTCCCCATGGTCTGTCCCTATAACCAGAGGCCAGCATCTGGGAACATAGACTTTCATTACCTTCTAGTTAGGATCCTTTTTCACCACCTTTACCCCTGTCTTATATACTATTTTCTATAGTTTCATGTTTTACTTTACTGTTACATGTTATTTACACTTCGTGGAACCTTTCTTCTCTCTGTCTTTATTGTTCCTCTGTCCTGCCTGCCTGTCTGGCCTTGCCATGAACTGCGTTCCTGTGCTCTCTTTCTTTCTTCCTTTTCCTGCTTCCTGTGGGGTGTCAGACTCCTTCTGTGGTTCAGTGCCCATGGCCCAGCACCTCCCACACCAGGCCCCATACCCTCCTGAGTCCTCTGGTGTAGCAGGCCTATTCAGAGGTAGAGTACTAGACCTGGAGCCGTCCCATGGCAGGTCCATTCAGAGATACTCTAGGTCGAGAGTCCAGTCTCACTGCTAAGAGAATGAGGCCAAATTGTGTCCAGTCGGTTGTGTTGCTTCACGTATCAGCCTGTCAGTACCTGTAGTGATAGCCTCCTCTCTGACCTTTTTTTCCGAAGGATATTCAGCACAACAGGCCCCTCCCCAGCCATCTGCAGGAGGGATCCAGGTGGACTTTGAGTCAGTCTTCGGATCCAAAGCGACCGGCGCCAACAGCCTTGATTCTGACGGTGAGTATGTGTATACAACTGGGCCACACAGGGGTCGAAGACATAATTGACTCGATGATTTCTCCTGCAATAGCATGTTGTTGTTTTTTTCCTTCTTCGCCCACCCTTTCAGATATTACGGGGGGCATCCTGAAGCCCACTATGGCAGGGTCTAACCAGGCCCTTTGCTCCAGTCAGCAGCCAGAGAAGCTGGTGTCAGACGACCTTGACTCCTCTCTGGCAAACCTAGTGGGCAGTAAGTGGCACTTTATGGGTGGGTATTCTAATGAATTTTCACTGGACTGGTCAGGAGCTCATTCATCATGTTCTATATATTCAATTGAAAATTCTTTGTATTGTTGTGACAGTTGTGCCACAGTGCAAACTGGGCCAGCATTGTCATCATCATACTGACACGTGTATGTTTTTTGGACATAAAATCTCCTGATGCACCTTTTACATTTGTGCTCCTAAACTTCTTTTAGATCTCGGTATTGGAAACGGCACAGCGAAAAAGTAAGTGACCTCTGACACGGCTGCCTTTTTTTTTCTTTTCTCTGTGGAGTGGTCAAAGTGTCCTCTGTCGTGCTGTTTATCCAGCAGCAGCAGCAGCTAGCAGCCTGGGCTAATATTAGCTGTTTTAATCTGCAGTGACATACACTGGAGCCAGCCTGGGGAGAGGAGGCTGACTGGAGGAACCAACTGGCAACCCAAGGCTGCGCCGACCACTACTTGGAACCCTGTCTCCATGGTGATGCATACTGGCCTTTGACAGTGGTCATGCAGACTTTCTTCCCCGGGAAGCAGGGCTGGTTGCACTTGACTTTTGTTATGTGCAACAGAGATGTCTGTACGCCATTCAGCTGTTTGTATGCTGTTCTGAGAAGTGATGTTTGACGCTCAGTCTGTTTGTGTGTCTTCACAGCCTCCCTCTGTCATGGCCTTCCCTGCCACGACTCCCACAGGCATGATGGGATATGGAATGGTAAGGATACTTGCCTGTATAGAGCTGTCTGTGTGCATTAGCACTGAAGCTGCCGTTCCTTTTACAGAAAAGATAGAGTTGGGGCTAGGGTAGACTCTTCAGGACAGTTTGACATGGCTTATCTTCAGGCTGGTGAATGTTCTCTTCCACAGCCCCAGCAGATGGGCTCCATGGGGATGATGAACCCTCCCACTATGATGTACACACAGCCCGTCATGAGGCCACCCAACCCCTTTGGCTCTGTGTCCAGCGCTCAGGTATGTGTGAGTGCATGTGTGCGTGAGTGTCGACTGCCGTGTACGTTTGTGTGTCCAGCGCATGAGAGTATACGTGTTGTAATGTAAAAGCGTGCGAGTTTCTGCTTCTGTGACGTGTAGTTAGCTATTGTGGGTGTTAGAGCTGTGTTGTGATGACTATCCCACTGTGATGACGACAGTGTTCTACTTGACCCCTTTCCTGGGTCAAACCTGTCCGTCATCACCCTCCTTAAGAATCATTTGTATTTACCCCTCTCAGTGTAACCTCTCCTTCACTTCTCTCTCCTGTCTCTTGTTCTATCTAATCTCTCCTCCACTTCTCTCTCCTGTCTCTCGTTCTATCTCTCCTCCACTTCTCTCTCCTGTCTCTCGTTCTATCTAATCTCTCCTCCACTTCTCTCTCCTGTCTCTCGTTCTATCTAATCTCTCCGTCCTTCTCTCTCCTGTCTCTCGTTCTATCTAATCTCTCCGTCCTTCTCTCTCCTGTCTCTCGTTCTATCTAATCTCTCCTCCACTTCTCTCTCCTGTCTCTCGTTCTATCTAATCTCTCCTTCACTTCTCTCTCCTGTCTCTCGTTCTATCTAATCTCTCCTCCACTTCTCTCTCCTGTCTCTCGTTCTATTTAATCTCTCCTTCACTTCTCTCTCCTGTCTCTCGTTCTATCTAATCTCTCCTTCACTTCTCTCTCCTGTCTCTCGTTCTATCTAATCTCTCCTCCACTTCTCTCTCCTGTCTCTCGTTCTATCTAATCTCTCCTTCACTTCTCTCTCCTGTCTCTCGTTCTATCTAATCTCTCCGTCCTTCTCTCGGTTCCTGCCGTCTCTGACTTCACCCCTCCTTCTCCCTCTGTTTCTCCCTGTCCTTGAAAATAGCCCTCTGCAGCGTCTAGTCCTTCCAGCCAGAGTCCCCTCAGAGCTCCTGGACAGGACCCATTTGCACAGCTCTCTCTCAAGGATTTCTTGTAGAGCATCTCCTTAGGTACAGCATGCTCTGTGCTTGCGGATGCACATGCACGAGCGGCACTTCTAACGCTCCGATGCTTCCCTTTTCCTGTCTTCTTCTCTGCCCCTTCATTTGCAAACCACACTGCTTCTTCTCCCATCCGATCAGAGACAAGCTGTTTGATACTTCCTCGCTTTTAGATCTGCACTTTTTGTTGGCTTGCTCTATTGCACACTCACTTTAATTAGTGTATCTGGATTCATTAAAAGGTGTATTTTTCCTTTTTTTGTTTCTTTTTTTTCTTCTTTTATATATATGTTTTTTACACGTAGAAGTCTACTGAACCTTAGTCTCTAGATAGGAGTCGGCCATTTCTTAACTTAAAAGTTGTTTTATGTTCTGTTGTAATTGTGTACTGAGACAATTGTGTTCTGAGGCACATTGCTCTGAGTTGAAGTGTCTGTCTTTTCATTGTATTCATGGAGTTTCATGCAGCTTCAACCCATCAGAGGACAGTCTTCCTCTGTCTAAACACCCATTTATGTTCCTCTTGACCCACAGATGCAGTTCATGTAATATGAAAGAATCGTCTCTCAGAAGGTGAAGCACTTAGCAGCAAAGATTTGTCCTTGTTGCAGTCCTACTCTTCAGAGAAACGTTCACACACCCCAAATACAGACATGTCAAGAACACAGCCGTGCAATGACTGAAGGAAACCATGGAAACCATGTGTAAACGACTTTGGGAGAGAACTCACCCATTATTCTGTAATTTGTCTAAGACGTCAAGTGATGCTGCTGTCTAACCCCTTTATAGGGAATCCTCATCCATTTTATAATCTGTAAAGATAGTTATGGGTGCTGAGAAACTTTGATATTATGTATTTGGAGATACTGTTGTTGAATGCTAAGGATTGATGTTGGGAAGGGGGAAGAAAAAGTGGAGGTTGTCAGGATAGGAATCCTTCTCTTCTGGATCACCAGTCATCCATTTCCCACAGTTACTTAACTGTCACTGAGTAGTGATGCTAATGACGTTTACACCTGTTTTAGTTATTGTCTTTTTTACCGTGTTTACAGTAGACATTCCTTGTGTGTTGTTTGTATTTATTTATGATTATTGATTTAAGATTGGGGGGGGGAAATCTATAGTAAAACCTACATTACAATGAACACCTGTGGGAGTGCATATGCATAAACCATGGATGTTGGACTGTGTCATTGAGGTAGAGTTACAAAAGATAGATATTATATAAATTTACACCTATAAGCGGAATGATAGAGCACTAAATATTCTCAGAGTTTTGTGTGAAGAACAATTCTTAATAGATGCAAATCTCACAATCTCCATACACTTAAAGTGTGATGGGGGTTAGGGGTTAGAGTATGAGTCAGTCATCTACAGTATAGTCAATTCTGTGCCTAGGGTTTTTGCAATGGACCGTTTTATTTTATTTTATTCCTTTAATTTTTCATCTAGTTGAAACCACTTCATCCATGATCCTGAAGCATCACACAGGGGGGGGGGGGAGGGATCCATTTTGCTTTAAGCTTGGCATGCCATCAACTCACGAACCGTTTTAATGGCTGCCTTTACTCTGAATGTGAAAGAGTTGCCTTCATGTTGCACACATCTTTCCAAAGCTACCTGCCCGTTCTCAGCCCCTGTTTCGGGAGACGGGGGATAACTGTATGTGGTCGTTGTGGGTGTTGGCGATATCGAGAACGGTCACAGTTTTGATGTAAATTAGTTGTATAGAGATCCAGATGACCAGGATGGGAGTGAGGCGCTGTTGATCGGTGCTCCGTGTATATAGAACTGACTGTTCATTGTGAGGGGAAGTGAAAGATGTATGAAATATGAAAGCAATTCAATCAAATATGACTCTACCTAAGTTTGATTCAGGATATTATCTGCGTTTGTCCTACGCAGATTGTATTTTTCTTTATGTAATTAGAACGTGTAGCAGACATCGACAGATTTTGTTTTCTTTTTCAAATAAAGAGCAGCTTCCACAAAGGTGTTGGTTCGTCTTCAATTTTTTCAAAGCTAAGCTTTTGGAATAGGCCCACGTGTCAGTATAATGTATTTCCCTAGAGTTAGAGCTTCTCAGTAGAAAGGTCAGGTATTTGGTGTCTTTATACTGTGTGCCTTTTTTCTTGTCTGGTAACTAATATTTCAGCCTCTCTTTTTGTGATGTATTCTGTACAGCAGATAGAGTGCACATGCATGCATTGACACTTATGTGATAAATACTGACACCTGGTGCCCAGTATATGCATACTACTTGATATACTACTGGAAAAGAAATAACAATGTTATTTAAGTACTATTCTTTATTCGGTACTCCATTATTGCAGTGAGAAAACCAAGTCTTGATGTGTACAATTACACTAGGCTAGTAGCTACATGTATTAATGTTTACATAAAGCTGTCAAGTCTTCTGGTCAATTAACACAATTTGAATATCCAGCTTAATTGGCATAAAGGAATAAAAAACATAACAATAGATTTCCAATTACTTTTGAAGGTTAAGACACCGCATGAAGTTGGCCCCAACATCCTGGTTGATAAACTTAAACTGATTGTAAACAGGCATTAGACGCTGTCTTTATGCTCTGTGGCCGATCTCTCTGACATCGCCTCCTTCGACAAACGTAAGCGGGTGATGTCTAAAGGCTCTCTTCAGACAGCCTCTGATCAAGGTAAAATCTTTTTAATTCTTATTCATACTTCGCTGAAACCGAAATGCTCATATTACAATAATACACAAAGAGAAATTGTGTGGTTTTTATAAGGACAGGGATTTTCTGATAGACGTGTCATGTTGGAAACTAGAGAAGTGTTTCATAGGAGACAATGTCCCAAAGCAATAAGGAAGCTGACAAAGCAGACTATCCTTTTTAGGCGCAGATTTGTTTTCAAGTTTATAAAGGTAAATTATCTTATGTCCACATTAAGTTTTTAGGTTATTCAACATATCAACTAGCCTATACTACTGTATGTTACTGTAATTTCCTAAATTGAAATAATTTTGCATCACACGAAGTTCGGCTACCTGGGGGATATTTCAGGGATTAGATTTAGTGATACAATTCACACTTTTAGTCGTTTCTGTAAGGATGGCTTCAATTTGTTGAAGCTCTGAAACAATATATATATATTTATAATAAATGTACAAATAAGTAAGGGCAATGGTGTGTCAGGCAACGTGAGTAGTCAATACAATTATCCAATCACATAAACTTAGTTAACGGCAAAATATTCCGTTGTACAATTTGCCTGTGCCCTTCTATTAAACCAAAACACACATTTTTAGTTAAGAATGAACTATGGCTACATGTACGTATTTGCATGCACAGTAGTTGGTCATAACTTGTGTTTGAATTGACTCAAGGTCAACAGGTGGTTGTATGAATTGTATGAATCAACAGGAGGCTGTACCTGCTGTGGTTGTCAAGGTTTACAGAAGGTGGCACTTCAACAGATACTGGAAGATCATGTGTTTCTTACAAACATATAGACACCTAATAAATACATTTAGACTAATTTAATTTAACTTTTGGTCTGTTTCATGCTTCTGAGTTTTCTGAAAGGTCTGCACTTGATCCACTCTTAAAGCCAATATGTGCTAGACTAGCGAAGGTTGTGAACAAATGATAAGAAGAGGTAATTATGACATGCAGGATCACACACAAATATACAAATAGATATGCCCCAGCTATCAGGCTAATGTCTCAGGGTCACTGAGTGGAAAGGCAGACACAACACAACCCCAGCTGACTGACTTTCTGTATTTTATTTCCATCTCCTTAGCCTCTCAAAACACCTGTCCTGAGGAGAGAGATAGAAGTAGAAGAAGAGAGATACACTAAAGAGAGAGAGAGAGAGATCATGATAGACCTAAGCCACCTCACAGACGAGGAGCAGGAGGCCATTCTGACAGTGCTGAAGAGGGATGAAGACCTCAAAAAGGCTGAGGAGGACAGAATCAGGTGAGCTCACTGGAGATTGAACTTATGAAAGGAAGCCCTTCTCAATGAAACCTTCATTTCAGATGCCCCAGACTCTCTTTATGAGAACCAAAACACCTTCACAAGGAAGTGTGTAAGAACTGCTCCCATCTAGCTGAATGATCACATGATCATTCAAGCACGTTTTTAAGGAAACTATTATATATTCAATTGTTGTGAATGCGTCTTTCCTCCGGTTCTATGAGCTGAGACCTTTATGGGAGAGTAAACAAGCTGCTGAAGGTGATGCTTGTTTGGCCTTAATAAAATCACAACCTGGCCGGATACTTACAGAGTCTGTGCCACTGAGAGACTTCAGTGTGAGATAACTAATGAGATTATGGCTCCCAGTTCAACTGCAGAGAACCACATGATAGAGGAATATGCTGGTCTGATGTCCAGGAATAGAAATCGTTTAGAGGTGGAGAAACAAAGAGGTGCCTACGTGTTCAGCTGAGAAAACACTGTCAAGTTACGTCAAGTTTGTTGCGTGTTCATACATTGCAATAGATGTCCATCATGGTTTTTACAGGTACTTTGTCTCTATGTGGTATTCTGTGTTTTTTACCATGAGGCCCACAGTTGAAAACAAAAGGGGAGAAACAATGACCCATTCACAGATATTTTGTAATGTAATTGGCCAGCTATGTCTTTTTACAGGAGTAGTCATTCTGCAGCCTGTCTCTGTATGGTTGACTTGTTTGTGCTCAGGCCTTAGTCGCCCTGGTGTAAAAGGATTAAAGCCAGTCGTGTGTAATAATTTGCTGCCCCTTCTCACATGACCTGTGTAGTTTCCTTTCAGGAGAAAAGATGAGTCATAAAATAAAACAGAAAAATATATGATTTTCATTGAATTACTCTTTTAGCTTTTTCCCCCAAAAGCATTCCCAAACAATATTATTGCTTTTCCAAGTCTTGTAGCCAGTGTTATTCTCCTACTGGTAGGATGGTTTGACGATAGGAAAAGTCAACTGTACTATATGTCTTAACAAACTGCTAAAGTAAACACATCTAGTTCATCAGAGCCTAAGAGGTGTTCAGTTTATCATTACACATCCTATGTGTCACCTTAACCCATTACATTCGTTCACTCAATGTGATGATATAGGGGAGTTATATATTATACAGTATAGAGTTACAGAGCAAAATATGACAATAAATTGTGTCACAGTCTTGATTTAACTCCCTTTGAATAAAAAAAAACACATGTTTATTGTGGGCTTCTGGCACATATTCAGTCACAAAGGAAAGCCCCGTGCTTCCTCTCATTTGATACTATTGAATAACCGTGTTTTGTCCTCTGAGGAATGTAAGCTATTTGTTTACAAGCGTCTCATTGTGCTTCCATGTCTATTGCATTTGATTGTTACCGGTAACTTACATGGTGGAAAATTAACATGACTGTGCACACATTCAGCATGAAAGGGTAGTGTCACACACACTGTCATCAATAAATGCAATTATTGGATTTACCTGCTGTATATTCTGACCTGTGACCACCTGGGGCTTTGTCCAACCAGAACCCTGCAAAAGAAAGTTTCCCCCATGCAGAGCAAGCTGAAGTACCTGACAGGAGAGTGGTTTTATGAGGCTAAGTCTCAACGACACAACGACAAGATCCATGGCTCTGAGATCATTCTGGCTTCCATGAAGCAGAAGAGAGCAGACACCTTAGGTAGGCTGTCTTGTCTCCTGTCAATAAACAACGTATTGCTGTCACATGGGATCCACACTCAAACACTGGCATGTTACTGCAGAGGGACTGTATGTTAATATCTGAGATATGTGTTTCTGTTAGCTGATAGTATTTATTCCCTGCATTTTCTTCAGAGGGTTCTCTGTCCCGGTCCAGAGCTGTGAGTGGAAGAGGCTCAGACATAGTCGCTCCACCCAAACCTGCCAGACTCCTGGAGACCCCAATACAGCCTCAGCAGACCAGGTGATCTACCACACTCCTCCTTCACATACCCACACATTCCTAATTCATACTTCCCTCTTCTCCTCTAGCACTAGTCACTGCTCTGTAAACTACTGTTCGTCCTGGGTGAAGAACGTGTGTTTGTGTGTATGTGTGAGTTTTAGGAGTTGGTGTCTCGTTACTACTTAAATCAACATAGGCGGTGCTCACATGGAATCCATCTGTTCCGTTCTGTACCTGCTCAAATCCAGGATGTGGCCTCTTGTAGCTTAGGAGTCATTCTATTAGGAACTATTTTGATATGACAGTTTTAAGAAGTCTGACATTCAAGTAACAGTGCTTGAAAATTGCACATTTGCATTACATTTACATTCAGCAGCCGCTTTCTTCCAAAGAGACATACAGGTAATCGTCCTTTCTTTTACTTATAATGTCTCAAATCAGGTGTCTGGAAGGCAGCAGGAGTCAGGCATGCAGGAATCATGGGTTTTTGTTCTAGTCCAGCGCCCACGCCAGTCAGCTCAGGCACTTCCCTGCTTCCTTTGAAATGAGCATTAATCTCAATTGAACAGGTCCCAGTTATGCAGAACCAAATGTTGACCAACCATTTACAGGAGGTAATCAGGAATTTCAAGTGGACGTGCAAATACACTGTACTCGGGCCTTGCCTTAAATGGAGTCCTTAAAACAAGGGTCAACACGACCTGTTTGCTTTGATCACCTGTTCAGGATCCCATAGTTATAATAACCCACATTAATTTGAGTACTGATGGATTTGTCTGTTTTGCAGGGAGAGTTCCAGTGTTGCTGACACAGAGAGAGCAAGAATTGATGTAAACGTACGCTCCCCAGGAATGGTACGAAACTAAAACTAAGAAAACAAAGCAAATAAACCTACTTTCTTTTTATAAGTTTTTTTTTACACTTTAGTTTTTCAATCATATCACAATGTTGTTGAGAGCCTTTTAAAGTGTAGTGAATTGTCAAAACTTAATAATATTTTTTGTTCTTCATTAAGCCAAGGCACAACCCATTCAATCGTGCCTCTATTGTTCTTGAGGTGTCTGAAAAGACAGAAACACAGTTGGCCAATGGAAACCAAGAACCCGTGAAACCAACAGAAGCAGGTCAGATGGGAATCCATTTTACATGGAAAAGCTTGTGCTGAGAATAGTTAGCGGATCTATCCAAATGTGTTGTATTACAGTATTACACTACACGACAGTATTAAGACACACCTACGTGAATGTACTATGATAGCCGTGCCTGTGGCATTTATACTGGCTTATCTGGAAAGATAAAGCTCACCTTCTCATGTTGCTTATTTTGTTTTTTTCTCAGCACCTGTTTCTCCACTGAAGACGTCCTGCCTGTCCAGCCAGACCTCCACGGGCTCTGTCACCTCCGAGGGCTCCTCTGTGGGCTTCAGACCTGTCCCCAAGAAGAGAACATTTCTGTCTAGGCGTCCCAGCGCTCTCTCAGACAGCGACATCTCCCTCTCCGGTCCTGCTCCTCAAAGAGGGTCAGGGGTCATGACCTCCCAGGGAAGTCTCCAGCATGGCTCCACTTGCAGCTCCAGTCTGGGAGGAGGAACTATACCATCCATCTCAGAGTCACAAAACAATCCCTACAGCCACACAGGGAACTCTCTAGTTCTGGTATCCTACAAGCAACTGACAGATGCGGCTCTGGTCTCTGTAGAACCCAGCCTGGAGCGAGCAGCGAAGCCTCAGTCAAACACCTATCAGAGGGTGGTGGAGACTTCCCAAGGTGACTCCTTCAGAATGTCCCAAGGAAGGTCCCCATCTCCTGCCTTTAGAAGTGAAAATGTGTTACTTTCCCTGACTGGCCCACAAACCCCCACAAACCTCCAACCAGCCTTGCTTCCTGATAGTGACAGAAACACTGAGAGATTCATCTCAAGAGGTCAGATGACTGACGGCAGAGATGGCCTTACCCAGAGAGAGTATGTTGTGGGCCACCTCAGCGGCATGGAGACATCTGTTTTATCAGAGCACCAATCCTCATTGCTCTCCGACGTCACAAAGCCGGCCCCCATTACCATTCCTCAGCCGTCTGGCCAGCAGAACTCGACCTATAAACCTGCTGCTGTTGAGGCTGAGAAGACAGCGGTGGAGGAGGAGACACACGCTCGCAATGCAGGAACACACGTGGACCTCAGTAAGTCTAGAGACTATTTCTTACAGAATGTGGTTTAAATGCTTGAAATTCTGGATGTTGTGGTGTTGTGTGAATATATGTGCATGAAGCCTACTACTTACAGTATGTGTTTCTTTCTAACGCTTAAATTGACTCACTATTTCAGATCAACCATATAATCTCCATGTCTCAGATGATAAACCGAAGAAACAATCCCCTAAGAAGCCCAGTTGTAAAACTGCCTTCAAGTCGGCTCCACGTAGCCCCAAGAACACTGGGGAGGAGGGCAAAGCCATCGCCAAGGTTTTGGACTGGTTCAGCCGCAGCACGGACAGCAATGATTGGCTAGAGACAGAAAGTGGTCAGCCAGAAGTTCTCAGCATTGACCGGGAGGAAAACATGACCATCGAAGACTTGATAGAGCCGGTCAGAAATTATAGTGAGAACATCAGTGAGACCAAATATCAACTCAGAGAGAAAACATCTCCCAGGATGATGAGAGACCACCAGCAGGAGTACACTGGCATACATGAACCGTTTATGGGTCAAAGTGTGTATTCAAGACCTGATAAGACTTCAGAGGATGGACTGAAGTCTAAACCCACTGAGGTCCACTCTCCTGTCAACATGAACAGAACATACCAGTTCAAGAGGAGAATATCCGAGACTGAGACAGCAGGTAGGAGAGAGAGAAAGGACATGTCAGAGAAAGAAGAAGAAGAATTGGGGAAGGTCACACAACAGGTCAAACCACAGGTAACACAAGAGAAGGAGGAAGTTCAAGATGAGAACCAATCTGCAAACATATCCAACCTCAAGTCCTTCTGGGAGAAGGGCAACGTTGGGCCAAAGATTCTCATCAGTAGATCCAACACAGGAGTTGAAATAAGACCAAGACCTGGGAACCAGGAGACGGAGAAGAAGAATGACAAAGAAGAGAAGGCCGTGTTAGATAAGGTTGTGGTGCCCCCCGAAGAGAATGCCCCACACCTCAGGAGCGGAAAAGAAATCAAAAAGACAACCCAGGATATGAAACACAAAGTCCCCCCCCCTACAGTAGGGATACAAATGTCACCATCTCCTAGAGATTACCACCCAAGTGCTGGAGCTCAAAACAGAGGGGACCGCCATTTGACATCACCAACAAATCCACTGGTCTGGGACAGAAGAGGTTCTGAAACAGAAATCCTCTCTCTGAATAGACTCAGCTTTCAGCCTGAGCTCCAGGCCAGGCCCCCACCAGAGCTTCAGGCAGACCCACTCCCACAGTCTAGAGCCAGCCCTCAGCCTGGGAATCTGTCGCCAGCGGCTCAGGTTCTGTCCAGCCCTCAGCCTGAAACCCTCCAGGTCAGAGACATCCCAGAAGGTGATCAGCCCACACATAGCTCACACATGGAGTATCATTCTGGTGGAATAGGGAGAGAGCAGGTCAGCCCCCAAACTAAAACAAAGAGCAGTGCTGGTGGAAACTTCAAGGAAAAGGAGAAGGAAGAGAGAGATGTCCAGTCCCCTAGAAAACAAGATGATCTCACCTTTACTGACCGAGGTAACATCCTACACACCCCAAAGCAACCTCCTCCTCGAAACGAGAGTACAGCAGAGAAAGTAAGACAGCTCAAGTCATTCTGGGAGAAAGAAAAAACGAGGCCAGTGATTGGTAAATCTAAAGAGCTAGGGGATGTCAGGCTATATAAAGCTCCATCAAAGCTGAATAAAAGATTCACCAAATCTGAATATGATCTGCTGTCAATTGGGAATGGATCAGAGAGTGACAATGAAGGAGATTCTGTCCTCTCGTCTGACAGAATTAATTTTACCGTTCTCACAATGAATCAGAGACTAGACAAATTTTCCCCAAGCCTTGGAGGGAATCGTTCACAGTTTAAGAATCTTCGAGATTTCTGGGGTGAGGCCATCTCGAATCGCAAAGGACCAAGTGCTTTTGATAAGCCCAGAAGCCTGAAAAAGAACGAGACAGCTGATTCTCTGCATCCAATGCTGGAGTTAAAACAATGTGTTGATCCTGAATTCTATAGCACAACCAGCCCTACTCACACAGAGAAGGCCAGACCACCTGTAGATGAAAGCTGGCACTCAAAATCATCTCCATCTCCACCTCCATCTCTAGCCAGGGGAAATAAAGAGCGAGAGCATCAGTTAAGGTCACCCACTGACAGACAGATTGGGTTGGGTACAGGAGCTTTGATTGACAGTCAATCTAACCTGTCGAGTCCCATCACACTATTTTCAGAGCAGCAAAAATGCCCTTGGCCACAGCAGGGCAGAAGGGGCTCAGATCAGAAGTCTTCCAGAGAAGAAAAGCCCCCTAGACCACAAGGCACCCTGGCAAAAGAGTCTCATTCTCCAAAGACAAGGAAAGACAGTTTTGGAAACTCAAGTGGACGGTCCACGATGCGACGTGCGAGGAGTATGTTCTCCCTGGACGTGGATGATCAGCAAGACAAGCTAGACAAACCTTATCCAGGACAGGTTAGAAAGACAAGAGAGGTCAGCCCTGTACAGGGGAAGACAACACAAGCTAGGAGACAGAGTGCAGATAAAGAGGCAGGTCCCAGGAGGTCTTCACGTTCCTCTGAGGAGTCTGAATCTCTGGCTCTGCGTGCTAGATCTTTCGTTCCCAGAGACTATCGCCACTACCTGGGCATCTCAGAGAAGAGCAGCGCCCACTCTTCTATGGTCCCAGCACTGAAGGACTTTGACAGCAGGGCCGGAGTTGACCTGGACCTGAGTGGACCGGTCCAGTCCAGCACCCCTACTGGCTCAGAGGAGAGCTATGGAAGGAGAGGCAGTAAAACTGCACAGCGCCCCCCGTGGTCAAACCAAGGCAGCACAGACACTGGCCGAGAGTCATCTTTGAGCAGCACATCCGAAACATGGTCCAACTCAAGAAGCAGTTCTAAACGTGAGCAACAGCCTTATTTCTATGTCTTTTCTATGAGTTCCCTTTCTTTAAGTCTCCTCTGTTTTTATGTAGTGTACATTGCAGGGTTGGTTCCTGTATCTTGGAAACTGTGTACTGGTTATCTCAGTGGGCTGAATAATGTCTCTGTAAACAGTGTCTGTGCTAGGAATCAGCTGCCTCTGTTTAAGTTGTGGGTTGGACAGTTTGGCCTTCTGATTCTAACGACATCACGTGGTGCTCTGGCTCCAGACTGTGAACCGCATGGCCAGGATGAAAGTGGCCTCAATTCAACATGCCTTATCATTGTACACTTACCTCATACACAATCCTCTGATACTTCATCTTGAATATAGGATATATTACACAAGACATTTTCTTGTGAATATGAAAGGAAGAAAGTAATAATTGACAGAGTGATTATGGTGACCTTTCACTGCACTGTGTCACTATTTGTACTGTTGTGTCTTTCTTGTTTTGTTTTGTCATTGCTGTTACTGTTGTGGTATGTTGTTATTACTATGACTGTAGTGAAGCCCAGGAATGGCACTTACATTATTTAGTCGTGATATACCAATGATACCATATGTGAAGAGTTCATGGGGTAGTTCTACATATACAGGAGAAACATGTATACATTAACAGGAGAGAATGGTGAGGAAGACCAGAACCCAGTGAAGAGGGCGTTGAGGCGAGCAGAGGCACGTCCAAAGAACCTTGCTAAAAGTCTAGAGGACATCACAGCGTCCTTGCCACAACGTAAGTATGGATTTTACTTCTCTCCTTAATTGCATTTCCCAATGCTGATAAATGTTAAGATCTGTCTAGATGCTTAATTTAGATGTTAAAATACACCTTGTTATTTAATAACTCCAAAGGGCAGGAAAGAAGACAAGGCCCTTTTGCTGACCCGAGGCGTGGAAGTGATGGTTGACTTTTGTTTAATTATTTTCTCTATAAACAGCATCTCATTTTGGGCCTCAATGAGGCAATGCACATTATGTCATGTAAATACAGACTTTGTAAGTATTGATGAATTGTATGTATTGACAGTCTGACCTATGGGTCAGTCTCTATAAACGCTTCTCTTCTGTCCTTCCTCAGCTTCATCCTTCGCCTCACCCTCCTCTTCCACCTTCTCTGATCCTGAACATCTGAAGAAATTAAGCAAATCTGTTCCCTCATTCCTTCAGAAGGAGGTAACCACCGCTCCAGTTCTGCCCCCTATGAATATGCAATATATTTGCACCGCGGACATTCTACGTCCTCTGTCTGTGTTCTAGAACGATGGGAGAGACACTGACTCCACCTCTGAGAATAGTTACCATGGAAGCAGGCAGATGACGGGCAGATCTATGACTAACCTCAGCACCTCCTCTGGCATGGCATCTGTGTCCTCTGTATGTTCACACAAAACCAGGCATGATGTCACTAACACAGTCACTGCTGACGCCTTAACACTCTAATCACACAGCGATTTGTCCACAAGAACTCACTATAATTTAAATGCCCATCCTGATCATATTTTGGTCCTTTTAACCACTAAATGTTAAGATGTGTGTGTGTGTGTGTGTGCGTGTGTGTATGTGTGTGTGTGTGGTGACTTTGCCGTCGTGCTAGATGAGTGGCAGTGTAATGACCATGTACAGTGGGGACTTTGAGAATGTGGAAGTCCAGGGAAACATCCAGTTTTCCATCAACTATGTGCAGAAGCTCAGGGAGTTCCACATCTTTGTGGCTCAGTGTCAAGACCTGGCCGCTGTGGATCCAAAGAGAGGCCGCTCGGACCCGTGAGTACTGAACCGGGCCTTTAGGGAACTACTGTCTACTTTCCACGAGGAATTCCCAAAGGACGTGCTCATCTTGTTGTTAGGTTTTACTGTATGTTTGTGAATTTATAGAAAAGTACACTGAAGAAATATCAAACTGAGCATGTCTGTATCTTGTTTGTGTCTCTTTACAGGTATGTTAAAAGTTATTTGGTGCCTGACAAAGCCAATTTAGGGAAGAGGAAAACATCTGTGAAAAAGAAGACACAGAATCCGACTTTTAATGAGATTCTGAGAGTAAGACAACCGTTATACATAATAACATTAGAAAAGTGAGACAGATAATTGCCACTGTAAGGCTCAATGAATGATGATACACACTGTTCTTTTCTTTCCGTCTTTTCCTCTTAATCAGTATCGAGTTCGTTTGGAGAATCTGAGAACCCAGACGCTCATTCTCTCTGTCTGGCACCATGACACATTTGGGAGGAACAGTTTCCTGGGTGAGGTGGATGTGGACTTGTCCAAATGGGACTTTGACCACACCCAGATGAACTACTTAGCACTGAAAGCCAGGGTAAGACAAAACACCTACTTTGTTTGTGTCTGAACACAAGGATTGCTAGTCCAGTGTCCTTTTGAAATCCAGCCACAAACTTACATAAGCACAGTAGTCAGAGTTGTGTGAGCTTACACAAGTGATGTCATATAAGTTGAAACGTATCTCAGGGGACTTCAGAGCTATAGATTTTGGACTGTGATGATTTTGTGTCTCTTTTCAGCCCACCACCTGTCTAAAGCAGTCAGATGACAGAGGAGAAATGAGACTGGCCATTCGCTTTTTGCCCCAGATTGCCCACAGTAAGAGCTACCACAATATAATCAGATTTCTCATGGTATATTCACATTGGGTTGAATGTTTTATAGGAACAAAAGGTAATTGCCACAGGTGTGTTGAGTTGCTGGTATGCTTTTCTTCCTCCTAGGCGTAGCCAAAGAGGGCCCCATAACAGGTGAAGTTCATATTTGGGTAAAAGACTGCAAGAACCTTCCTCTCATCAGGGGAGCCTCCATTGACCCCTATGTAAAATGGTACATACTGTAATAACCTCAGCATGTAATGTGTAGGTATTACTGGATGACATTCAGAAGGGGCCCAGTGTCCTGTTAAAGGTGTGGTGTAATATAAACGGTCTCCCTTGTTAGTTTCGTGCTGCCAGACACGAGCAGAAAAAGCCGTCAAAAGACCCGCGTCCTCAGGAGGACGGTGGAGCCGGTGTTCAACCACACCATGGTGTACGACGGCTTCAGGCAGGAGGACCTGAAAGAGGCCTGCGTGGAGCTGACGGTCTGGGACAGAGACAGGCTGGCCAGCAACCTCCTTGGAGGCCTGAGGCTAGGGCCCGGCACAGGTACTGGGGATATGGGTTTGGGCTACTGGACTCTGTAATGTAAACATTGGGGTCAGATGGCTGAGCGGTTAGGGAATCGGGCTATTAATCAGAAGGGTGCCGGTTTGATTCCTGGCCGTGCAAAATGACATTGTGTCCTTGGGCAAGGCACTTCACCCTACTTGCTTCGGGGGGAATGTCCCTGTACTGACTGTAAGTCACTCTGGATAAGAGCGTCTGCTAAATGTAAAATATAAACAGCCCGTGCTTTGACAAGAGTATCTCTTCTTGGCTTTTCTCCCCCTGCAGGCAGAAGTTATGGGGCTGTGGTAGACTGGATGGACTCTACTCCCAGTGAGGTGGCTTTGTGGGAGAGGATGATGGAGTCTCCTAATGAATGGGTGGAAGGCGTGCTAGCCCTGAGGATGCTTACAACAGCAAAAACTGCCCTAAAATGATCAATGTGCAAGATGGTCTAACAGCCACCACCACCGTGTTTATAATGTTAGCTGATATAATACCTACCACATGTAATATGCAAACATTTAGATATTAAGCACTTATCATGACATTCATTTATTCATTCATTCATTTATAACATTCCACTTGAATAAAATGTTTTCCTTTAATTGATGCAATACATTTGATTTTCTTTACAGAATTTCTTATAAATTAAATGCACGCCTTAAACTGAATTAACCACAAACGGAATAAAATATTTTTCAATTATAAACAACCAGATGTATGTGTCTCATTTTGCATAACATCCGGTAGGGACCCCACAGGGCTGGACTACTTCAGATGTGATTGAGGAGTTTTGGAACGGAAGCAGTGAATCAAAGACACCATCTAGTGGAGAGATAAGATATAGCAAAGAGCGCGCTCCAATTTTTTGGTTTGTGTTGGTGAAAGACCACTTTATATAATATTTAGAAACACCTACAACAACTTCACCATTCTACATTCAAAAGTATCTGTAGTATGAAACACAACAAAGGAAAGGCAAAAATAAATTCATAAAATACTTTAATAATCTGTAACTGCAAATGATTATGTAGAAAAAGCAATGCTAGCATGGAGCAATAATCATATATAATGGGCACACTCCTTATTCTATTATGTTGAACTATATATATGAATATGATGAATATGTGCATGCATTGAGCACTGCTGCTTTGGCACATCTCTATAGCGTATACTGCATGTAAAAATTTAAGTGTATGAAGTTTAGCGTAATATCCCTCCTTCCATCCCACCACTCTCCACGTGGTGTTCATATGGTCTTAATAGCCTTTCTCTACTCATTCTGCTTATGAGCTTCCTCTACATTTTCACAACAGACGTCCTAAGCACTCCAGTGATCTCCCACTGGCTGCTGCTGACTAGAGGTCCTGCCCCTGGTCAGTGAATGTTTATCCATTTCCTCCTCTTGGCCAAGCCAATGAACACAGCCATGGCCACGCAAATGACAACAAGCACTGCTATGATGACCGCCACAGCGACCATGGAGCTGCCTTCAGACTGGGTGGAGGCAGCTGAAAGAGTCAAGTAAAAGAGAACCATACAAATATCAGCAGACACACTCAGGAGAAGCACACAGACCAACAACAAATGTGTTAGATATGACCGTATTCACGTATTTTAGGAAATGTTATCTAACACAAAGATCACAATTTTATGAATCACATGGGGTAAAAAGCCTTACAGTAAGCAGCAGCACCCTCTGGACTTCCTGTAGGGAAGGGAAACCAGAAAATGTTTAGTTATTCCTCTGAGACTGAGATCAACTCAAAACTCTCTCTTATAGATCCATCATGAAGGTCCAACAGACCACAGTATCACTATTACCGTTGTCCACTCTGGTCAAAATGGGGCCGGCGGTCACAGTGGCAACACTGTCAGCCGACCCACCCTGGCTGCCTTGAGTCTCCCTCCTTCTCCTGGCTCCGGCAGAGCAGTTCTGTGTGGTTAATTGTTAGGAACACTTCAGTTTATTCACATAAATGAAATGTAATATGGTGGCCTCAGAAATAAACCGTTCTCTATGTTTAGTATGCTACAGTTTGGGTTTATTAGACTGGTTAAGTGGATGGCGTGGTATAACTATACTTACAGGAAGTAAGGCATTGCAGGTTGACACCTCGCAGAGGCGGGTTACACAGTGGAGGTAGAAGGTGGAGACAGTCATGTTCTTGTGCTGCACAAAACGGAAGGCCTCAAAGGAGAAGTATGCTTTTTGAGACACTCCATTTACTTCAACCTTTGTCTGTCCATCACGGTTACACCTTAGAAGAAACATGAGGAACACGTCACATGCTAATTTAGAGAGGCCAGACACCAAGCTTGAATAGGAATCATCAGAGTTTAACATTTCCGAAACTACACAAAAGGTGTATAGTATGACACAATGAATGACTCACCCGACAAAGAGATCATAATAGGTGCTGTTTGTTGTGGGAATAGGACTTGTTGTGGCATAGCATCGGTCCAGCATCACATTGAACCTTTACAATTTGACAAAGGGATACTATATCACGGCAATTAGGCTGTCGATTCATATGTTTGACTCTCAATTACAAGTTTGAGTTGTCCAACAGTGGTGTACGTCTTACTGTACATGTAGTGGCATCAACCATACCTTTCAGTTAGATTTGTAGCTTTCACCCCCACAAATATCCTGGTCTTCAAATTGATCCCACTCTCAGGGACAATGAGTGCCTGAGTAAAGTTTGTATTCTGTTCCACAGAAGAAAGAAACTATTAGCAACCAATGTACATGTCTGAACTCCTATGTGTTTTGTATTCCCTTTGTCCACCATACAGTATCCTACATGCAGGAAATGTGATGTATACTTACACTGTATAGCTGCATACTCAGTGTGCTAATAAAGCTGCCGTTATTGTCTCTAACTGCAAGACTCACGCCAGATCTGTGATGAAATGAAGCCAATTAGAGTTCACATCATAGTAGGAATAGTTTGTACAGCTAAAAGTAGTTGGGAGATAGTCATAAATGTTTGTGATTAGCCTACTCACACAGCCACTTCAGTGTTGTTGACCAAGTACTGGAGAGGGTACCGACAGGAGAACAAGTACATGATCTGCTGACGGTAGGTGATGGTACCAGCACTGGGATCTAGGGAGTTGATTATACCAGATATATTGACATACTGGACACTGGAGAAGTCGGCGAAGACCCCAGTCCCAACTTCACTAGTCACCTGTTCAAGGATAAAAATGAAAATAAAAGTTTATTTTCATAGGTTTGATGCTATTCAATAATATATCAGTCAGTTTTCCTTTTATCTCTGTAAATAAATACCTTAAAATTGTTCTTGCAAACTGTCATAGCATTTGCAGTGATCGAGAGATTAAATTTCAGGATTGGTGGGTCAGCAGTCCAGTCTGGAATGCCACGACACTCCGAGTTGTAGAACATTGCATTAAGGGCCATCAGAGAGGAATTATATCCACCAAAGTAGACAGGGCAAAGAAAGATGCTCATCTCCATATAATCCGTGCCACATGTCACCTTTATGTCAGAGTTCACTGTGGATAATGAAAGTACAGAGAAATGAAAAACAAACAACAAATATAGTTAAGGACACAAACAATAAATATGACAGAACCTAATTCTAATAGTGATTAAGATTAAATATGTTTGAAGTAAAATGTATAAAGTTTTTTACTAACATGGTGCTCTGAATGTCGAATGTGTGTTGCATAAGGTCTGGGCCTCACACCACAGAATTAGGCCCAGATAGTACACAAGTACAGGACCCCACATTGTTCTTAGTCTGGAAGAAAATAGCACAGACAATTGAGACCAAGGCATTCACCCAAGCCTTTTATGAAGAGACAATCTAAAATAACATTACTCTTGGACCTAACAGTGTCCAGCAAAACTCTGCCTTAAGGGTCATACATCTAACAACATATCAATATATTTATATATTTACATTTAGTCATTTAGCAGACGCTCTTATCCAGAGCGACTTACAGTAAGTACAGGGACATTCCCCCCGAGGCAAGTAGGGTGAAGTGCCTTGCCCAAGGACACAACGTCATTTGGCACGGCCGGGAATCGAACTGGCAACCTTCTGATTACTAGCCTGATTCCCTAACCGCTCAGCCACCTGACCTCCTATTAACAGATGAACTTGGTTTGACCTATTGCTGGTGAATTTACCTCATGTCAAATAAGTTACTATGAAATGTTGTATATCGTCGGACTGCTAAAATGAGCCATTAACAAATGTATTTATATGGAAAACTTGAATGTTCTTGCCCCACACAAATATTGATGGTAATTCTGTGAAAAATACCTAAAACATAGAAAAACTTTACACAGGATAGCAATAAACTACAAGTCCACTGGTTGTATAGACTCACCTGTAGGTCTTCATCTTTCTCTGACGCTACGATACCTTTGCTTCTAGCTACCTTTATTTATACTGAGATAACATGAATTGAGGGGCGTGAGAGGGAATATCTCAAACAAAAGGGTAACATGAGATAGTGAAAACATCATGATATTGGGCTGGACTGCAAAATGGATCCTTGCTCATATTACATGACCAGAAAAGTCCATATTTAACCGATTTTTCTATTTGTATCAATGTATTTCCCAGCATAGATAAGGATTAATATTTAATCATGCACATTTTTTAAATTAAAGTACTTCAGAGAATGGGCTGTATTAAAATTAACAATATTTAAGAGACGTTGAATGCTTTACTTGAAGATAGTCTTGGGATGGCTGAAGACTGGCTGACATTAACATAGATGTTTTTCACAAATAAACATTTTCTTACTTACTGCAATCACAATTCCTTGTTGGTAAATTGCTGTTTTTTAAAGTATTTTTTCTTTTATTTAAAGTCCATATAAAGTTATCTTCGTACAAGAAACAGGAGGTGTGCAGGGTCAAATTAGGTTAGATGTAAATTGCTAGTATGTTGTGTAAAGGACTGTGTACCTTTGGTAAGCCTTTGTCTCTCATTTTTCATTTATTTCCAACAGTATACTTTGTCCTAATAGACAAAAAGATATGTGCTAGGTAATGCACGCACATATTGTACTGCCCATTTTTAGCGATAAGAAAGTTATTGTTCTTCAACACAGTATACTCATTCGGTAATGGAAACGCTTTGTGGTGGCCTCAGGCTTTAAGTCGTGTGTAGAACCCCGATTTAGTTCTCTCACAGAATAAAAGACACACCTTTCTGGGCTAAGCCCTGACTCTTTTGTACCCTAACATGAAAGGGACATTTAACTATCCTAGGTCCCTGGGAGGATGCACAATGTGAGTACAACCTAAAAAGAAGAATGCAATGTTACTGCTAAGGTATCCAGTGACAAATTAGTATTGGATATGGCTTTGTTTGTCTAAACATCCCAGGTCTGTGTTGTTGAAAATATCCCCTTAAAAAACTAAAAATACAATCCACAAACCTTACTATTTATAGTGCTATTGTTAATGTTATCTCTCACATTCTATCACACTTATGATTTGTCTCTTACACACACCTAGATCTAGAACCTTTCTGTCTGCATTTACTGAATTATACTGTCAGTACAAGTCATTCTGGCAAGCCTGAACTCCTAACAGTGTTCCACAGATACAAAAGAAATCCACAGCTCTTGACCTATGATGAGTCACCCTCTTGAGCAGATCCTTAACTGTCTTTGTTCCACCACAAAATGTACATCTTATCTCTTCTGAGATGTAGTCCATATGGGCCGTAATTGACAGGGGTGTGTTTGTTTTTCTGCTGTGATGGATCTCCATGAAAGAATGTATCACTCACAGTACAACAATAGCCGCTGTACAACAATAGCCGCAGTACAACAATAGACAATGGTGTCTATGGATATTTGCAATTGTATGAAGAATAATACTGGTGGTTACCTACTCTTTTAAGGCAACTAGAAAAATCAAGACGTCCCCTCTCACACACCAAACACACGCAAGATGTTTGCATAGGCCTACGTATGGTTGTCGTATTACTGTATTTAATTCAATTAAATCAATAATAAAAATAAACATCTAGAAACTGCTATAGCATTTTTTTATCGTCAGACATAGAGATGGTAGGGTGAAAAGGTTTAATTGGTTCCTTTGTGGTACTTACGAAGTGGTTCGCACTTGATTGGTCAGAACGCTCTCCCTTTTTCTAGAGAGTTCTTCATCTGTCAAAGAAAAGACAGGCTTGCGAAATTCAGGCTCACACGCAGTTGAAGAATCGGAGGGACGCTTTTTAATCCGCTAAACTGCGAGTTATATTGCTATACAGTACAGGTTAGTAAAATAATATTTTATTTCAAATTAGCACTAGCTCTAGTTAGCTATATGCGAACATATTTATGGATTACAGTTGTGTTATTCTTATTGTACAGCTAGCTAGAGCTTGCTCGCTTGATAAGTAGGCCCACTTGTACTGTAGCACTAGCTAGACTCGAGTATTTTGTTCAGAGAAACCTTATTTTTGAGCAACTTTATTACAGTATATGCGGCTCCTAATTTCAAAATATCTAGCTAGAAGTGAAAGGCACTGTAGCTAAGTCTAGTGAATAAATGAGTCCGTTTCTAAACTTGAGCGAGGTTCTATGATGCTGAGTGCATCTAACCCTATAGCTAGCTAAACTTGACAGCAACTGTCATCACTCCACTCACTTGTCTCGCTATATACACAGCAATCATACTAATTGTGGATCATAACTTGAATTGTAAGGTGTTATTGTGGAAATGTCCACCTATTGTTGGTGGTGCTTCAAGGAAAGGTGCACTGACAAATGGCTAAAGTCGCGTTAGCAAGCTAGCTAGAAACCGAAAGAAACGAGAATGAGGGAGAAGCAGATCGAATGTTCCAGCTGGATCTCCTGAAGACGCGCACTAGTGTAGGCCTACCGGTAATACGCTAGCTCGCTACCGATACGATAACAAGGACTTGATTTATTTATTTGTGGCACAGTGTTTACTTGTTAAGTTTACTTAGTTAAAATGTTGTATTATGATATTTGTATTTTAAATGGTCTACATTTAGTCATTTCAAGCTGCAAAAAAAAAAGCCTGATATTCCTGAGTCGACGTAAGGATGGTTTTAGCAGTGCCATTATGTCAGTTGCTGCTGTTTGCTGTGGAAACGCTCTATTGCGAAATAGACAGTTGAGAATTGAACAGGTGCTGGGGTCATTCAGTGAGACTTATGTTCTTAAAATAGCATTTACCGAGGGTAAGCAATCCAATGCTGGACAATTCTAACCACTGTGTCATTGGAATTACTACTGACAAAAACGTAACATGTTCGCTAAATGGTCAGCTCAGCAATATATAATTTGTTTTTAAACCCGTAACTAATGATTAAGAGACGACTTCTGTTGTGTGGAATCTTATTCAGCAGCCATGTCGAAAGGACCAGCCGTTGGCATTGACCTAGGCACCACCTACTCCTGTGTGGGCGTGTTCCAACATGGCAAGGTGGAGATCATTGCCAATGACCAGGGCAACAGGACCACACCCAGCTACGTGGCATTCACCGACTCAGAGAGGCTAATTGGGGATGCTGCCAAGAACCAAGTAGCCATGAACCCCACCAATACAGTCTTTGGTAAGACATTTTGTAATAGGTCAATTGATCAACTAACTTGTGGGGTATTAACAAGGGAATCATTATAGCTTTTGTCATCTCCCCTCAGATGCAAAGAGACTTATTGGAAGGCGTTTTGATGATGGCGTGGTCCAGTCAGACATGAAACATTGGCCCTTCACTGTCATAAATGACTCAACCCGACCCAAGGTCCAGGTGGAGTACAAGGGGGAAACAAAGGCCTTCTACCCTGAGGAGATCTCCTCCATGGTGCTGGTCAAGATGAAGGAGATTGCCGAGGCCTACCTGGGAAAAGTGAGGCCATAATTCAACCTACTGGTTTAACCATTCAGAATACTATTGTCATTATCTCTTTAATGTAGATCACATTATAATTTCTCAAAAGTTGATAAAGACTGATCCCATACAATATTCTTATGTTTTCGTCCTGTAGACTGTGTCCAGTGCCGTCGTAACAGTGCCAGCCTACTTCAACGACTCCCAGCGCCAGGCCACTAAAGATGCCGGGACCATCTCAGGGCTCAACGTCCTCCGCATCATCAACGAGCCCACCGCTGCTGCGATCGCCTACGGCCTCGACAAGAAGGTTAATTCGCTGACTCTACCCCTCTGTTAAATACCTGAGTATGATGCAAGACAGACCTTTTACAGTACTGTGCAGTAATAACACGATTACTTAAGTTGATATTGATTGATTTTCAGGTTGGGGCTGAGAGGAACGTCCTCATCTTTGATCTGGGTGGCGGCACTTTCGATGTGTCAATTCTGACCATTGAGGACGGCATCTTTGAGGTCAAGTCCACAGCAGGAGACACTCACCTGGGCGGGGAGGACTTTGACAGCCGCATGGTTAACCACTTCATCTCCGAGTTCAAGCGCAAGTACAAAAAGGACATCAGCGACAACAAGAGGGCTGTGCGTCGTCTGAGAACCGCATGCGAGCGCGCCAAGCGCACCCTGTCCTCCAGCACCCAGGCCAGCATCGAGATCGACTCCCTGTACGAGGGGGTTGACTTCTACACCTCCATCACCAGAGCCCGCTTTGAGGAGCTGAACGCAGACTTGTTCAGAGGCACCCTGGACCCAGTGGAGAAGTCCTTGAGGGACGCTAAGATGGACAAGGCCCAGGTCCATGACATTGTCCTGGTCGGAGGCTCCACTCGCATCCCCAAGATCCAAAAGCTGCTTCAGGACTTCTTTAATGGGAAGGAACTCAATAAGAGTATCAATCCTGATGAGGCTGTGGCATATGGTGCAGGTTAGAATCCCAAAGTTTTTACCTTTTTCCTTTTCTGCCTCTTTCCTCATCTGTTGTGCTGTTCAGACATAATTTAATGTAAATCCTGTGATATTTACCTAAGTGATTCTTTTTGTGTTAAACAGCTGTGCAGGCAGCCATCTTGTCAGGTGACAAGTCTGAGAACGTGCAGGACCTGCTTCTGCTGGACGTCACCCCCCTGTCCCTGGGCATCGAGACAGCCGGCGGGGTCATGACCGTCCTCATCAAGAGGAACACCACCATCCCCACCAAGCAGACCCAGACCTTCACCACCTACTCTGACAACCAGCCTGGCGTGCTCATCCAGGTGTGAACAGGGGGAAAAACATTTACTAACCAAAATGCTGTAGTTTGGATTTGAACAATCTCAATGGCCCAACTTAGATTTATATTCATGTATTAACTGGAATAGTAGGACTTTCTTCTAACAGGATCTTGTGTTTATCAGGTGTATGAGGGCGAGCGAGCCATGACCAAGGACAATAACCTCCTTGGGAAGTTTGAGCTAATCGGCATCCCGCCCGCGCCCAGGGGGGTCCCCCAGATCGAGGTGACCTTCGATATTGACGCCAACGGCATCATGAACGTGTCGGCCGCTGACAAGAGCACCGGCAAGGAGAACAAGATCACCATCACCAACGACAAAGGTAAACGGCTTCTCAAACATTGACCCAAACTCAGATTGGTGACAATGTTTGTGCGTCCAGTATTATACACATCTCGTAACAGATTCCTCTTCCAGAAGTCTTGTAACCATGGAGCTCTGTCTCTTGTGTCCCTGGACAGGTCGTCTGAGCAAGGAGGACATCGAGCGCATGGTCCAGGAAGCCGACAAGTACAAAGCAGAGGACGATGTCCAGAGAGACAAGGTCTCCTCCAAGAACGCCTTGGAGTCCTACGCCTTCAACATGAAGTCCACCGTGGAGGACGAGAAACTGGCAGGCAAGATCAGCGACGAGGACAAACAGAAGATCCTCGACAAGTGCAATGAGGTCATCAGCTGGCTGGACAAGAACCAGGTATGGGGTTGGACTTGTTGGATAAACACAGCAGGGACTCTTGTAGTTGAGATGGGATTGGCTCATCCATCATCTCTTTTTTACATTTCTATGTCTCTTCCTTCTGTAGTCTGCGGAGAAGGAGGAGTTTGAGGACCATCAGAAGGAGTTGGAGAAGGTGTGTAACCCCATCATCACCAAGCTGTATCAGGGCTCTGGAGGGATGCCAGAGGGCATGCCTGGAGGGATGCCAGGGGGCATGCCTGGAGGGATGCCAGGGGGCATGCCAGGGGGCTTCCCAGGGGCTGGGGGTGCCCCTGGAGGAGGTGGATCTTCTGGACCAACTATCGAGGAAGTTGATTAGTCATTCCCAGCGTTTCTGTGAAACATCCATCAAGTTTAGCTTAAGCCATGGAATGTGCTGGACCATTATTTATCTCACAGTTTGCACATCTATCACTTTGTTTTGGGTCATACATTTTTGTGTGCTGAAAACAGCAACTTGACGGTGACCTTAGGTTGACGGGTCCTTTGCTTACATGTGAATTGTTTGTGGTTTAAACTATTCACGTTTAACATTCACAGCCTGAAATGTGGCTGAATTGTATTTCCAGCTTCCTGTTTGAGCAAATATAAATAAAGGGTCTTTCAAATTCTAGGCTGGCATTCAAACTTGTGTATCATAATCCTTTTGATCTTGACACATTTTATATATGACAAACAAACACTGTGGTACACCCATTTATTATATTTTTCAGGTCAGTTAAACAGGATATTATGTCTGTGTGTAAACCCAGATAACAGTGGTGACAGAGTTCTCAAAGTCATTTGATAGAGAGCTATTCATGGGGTGGAATTGGCAGATCAGCGTGAGTTGGAGTTTCTTGGGCATTCGTGCATCCGGTAGGCACACATGTAAAATATACCTTTCAAAAGAAAAAAGTCAGATATTCAGTGAACGTGGGTATAATCAAATACATTGAAGTAATATTGTAGGCACTTGAATGGTGATCTGTTGGTCTAAGTTTGCTAAGAACCTTCCAGACTGTGACATCACAGCAGATAAACTTACCTGAGAAGAACGTCAGCACCACGGACACCCAGCCCATGATGTAAGACCAGGAGAATCTCCAGTTCCCATAGCGTTTACCGTAGTAATTCACCGTCACCCCTGTGTAGACAGCCATCGCCAGCAGCACAAAGAAACCTGCAGATGACAAAGTCCCGTCACTTCCGATGACATCACTACGAGGACCTGAGATGGAGTTGCTGACCACAGGGATTAGGAAGTACTCACAGGAGATGAAGAAGAGGATGCCGGCTGCGAAGGTCTTGTCAAACCCATCAAAAGAGGAGTAGTGGATGAAGGCCATGACTCCGATCACAATGCCAATGAAACAGGCCAGCAGGGACAGGATCATGAAGGCACGGGTGGCATCCCAGTACGCTAATGAGGGCACACAGAGAGCAAGTCTTTGTAGCTCGCCGATATCTCCAATCATCAATTATAGGATGTTCTCATTACATTATTCATCATGACCATCTGGAGACCGCTGTTTGCTGTCAGTGCTTTAGGGATACGTTCCTGTGTTAGGGCAGTGACCCTGGAGATTATACTCGAGGGTTTAGACCTTATTGAACAGTGCAACTGCAGCATCAGGACTGAGATGAGCAACCCCTCCAGATGACTCAGGTCCTCCCGTCGGCATGACGGGAGGACAGAGACCGCAGCTGTCGTGTGTAACCATGTTTTTCTTACCAATGCTGTCTGTGTGTGTCATACATTTCCCTGGCACACAGTAACGCCACAGGCCCTGGTGCATGTAGTTGTTGGAATGACGGTACTGCATCCAGTAGTCCGTTGCTGTGGAGACCACGAGGAGTATGTTTCCTATCCCAGCGCAGAACAATCCTCCTCCCATGAAGCTGTACATGCTGCCAAACACACTGGCGCACACAGATGCAGTTAGTGACACTGGCTCTGGACTAATAATAGGAGAATATTTCCCCCCTAAGCACAGCATATTATGCATAACATATTTGAGGCTGTTAATCCTACTTAACATCAACATTCCCAATACAACTTTAAATAGAATCGCACATCACATTCTTTGTTTAACCATAGATAACCTACCTTTATTGATCCTGTTTCTGGAAAAAGTGGGAGATTCCAATAATTCAGGGGATTGTTAAAGCACTCCAGAGCCCAATATTGCCCAGGCTGTCAGGAAAGTTTTGTTTGTGTGTAGGAACCCCAGTGAACAAACGGCCAAGTAGAACAATGATGCACGCTGAGCCACCACCAATCACAGAGAATGAGGTTAGTGGTTTATGGAATCTGCTGAAAAAACAAAACTATGAAAGCATTTGCAAGTCTCAGTAATACTGATGACATGGGGGTTTCAATTCACAGTGCTGCACTATCATCCACAGTGGACATCCGTTCTGCAACAGGCTCAAACTAATGCAACGTTCACATAGTTTATTCTAAATAGAAAATGTATGCTATTCAACAATATATTGTTCATGTTAGCATAATTTAGATTACAATATAGATTATATTTTCATGCATTCGGAATTTAATTGTACAGGTATGGATGTAGACACGGTGTCATGATTATGATGAATTATTTATAACATTTTCATACATAATTAATGCATTGCCCTTATTAAATGAATACCTCCATTACTGAATCTTTGACAAGAAGGATCAAAATCAATCAAAATTATTTTACTGGTGTCAGGTGTGTTGAAACATCTGTTGTCAATGAAACAAAGGTTATTTTGAGTGTAACAAGCAATGTCACAAAACCACAACCTGAGATGTTTGATTGTGGTGTGTTTGCATACACTGGTATTACCAGAGAAAGACCATGAAGTAGTAAGTTCTCAATGTCGTCACTAGATGGCGCTTTCTACCTAGCTGCTAAAATGGACGTATGGAACCTGTTCCAACATGTTCTTCAGTTGTCTAATCTGTAAACTTTCTTTAAGAATACAAATAAAAATCCATTGTAATCCACATAAGTATTTCCAATATTATTTGAGGTAAAATAAATTCAAGACTTAATTTCGGCAACAGAAGAAACTGCCTCTCTACATAGGAAGTATTTCTGGGATCTTTTGTTTATAGTGCTGTATGTACCATTACAAGAAGTTCATTAAATCACTTTCCCTAAATCTATAATCTCGTCATCCACCAATGAAACACAAAAATATGATTTTAATGATTAAGGCTGCAGTGGAAGTTCTATTCGGCCATTGCATCATATCATAATCATATCAAAAATACATCCAATCATTTTCATAATCCTGTCGTTTACCAGTAATTTTAGGGTATTAAACATCAGCATAGTAGTAACCGAACGCTTATTATACTGTCTGTATGTATTATGTATTTGATATAGTGATGACTATATACAATAACGGATCGCTCTTGCTTTTATTAAATCCCATCATCCTCCTCATCATTATCAGTTCACTACAGTAGAAATACAAACCAAACAAAAACAGGTTCTGCAGACTGAACAGAACGAGCAGAGCAAGGCCAGATTTAGTTATATTTTTATACTGCTATATCTGTTTGAGTCCGGTGCTGGGATGCTGAGTATGGTGTATGTTTAATAATATTACATTTTGGGGGGGAAGGGGCGTGTGTGAGGGGGGGGGGGGGGAACGGAATCCATGGAACAAACAGACATTGCAATATTTAAAAAACAATGAGCCTACCGCAAATTAAATGGATAATACTGTTGTTCTTGGTGGACATTAAACTAAGCAAACAGGCACAGTGCTCCTGCCCTGTTACCTCATCTAAAACCAACACTGTTTACCTGAAGCCAGCGAAAATACTATTTTTATTTGCCAAGCAGGAAGCAGTTTACCTGGGGATAGAATGTCACAGGTGGAGTGTGACATCGCACGCATGCCCTTCTCCATTCTGATGCTCCAAGCCAAACAACTGATTTTGCAGCCTGCCACAGACAGGCCCTCTCTTTCTCCCCTCACAACACAAACCAACGCTACAGTAGAGCTTACTGTTGAAAATGTGTTTTGTAAAACACGGCTCTCTGTTCTGTCTGATAAGACATTACCAAACAAAAGTCATATTTAGATAATAAATGTTTCAGACACTGTCAGAGTAACAAATGTTTTATTGATCTTTTTTCAAAATCATGGCAGAATAAATTAAAGGATGTTTAACAAGGGTACTGGTTCACACACCTTTGGTACAGAATAAGCAGGAAGCTGACTCCACAATTACAGAGAGAAACTGTAAACCAACACACACACACGTACATTATGTGCACACACACACACACACACACACACACGTCTAACTCAAAAGGTTTTGTTAACTCATCTGCTTTATATTTTCTTGTCTCGCGTAAAACAAACATCATCATGGTTTTGGGGTTAACATGTAAACATAAGGTACATTCGAATATCTTCAGAATAATACAGACTCACTGATGACATTTTTGTTTTCTCAAAATACAATATTCTCTTTCTTTAATGTAGATCATATCAATAAAAAGTTATCAAAGACGTCTATGTACATATTGACGAAGGGCGAAATGTCACATAAATAATGAATAAATAATTAAATAGAGAAAAAAAACATGAAAACAAACATTAGGCAACATTAAAACAATAATGAAAAGGCAGGTGTCAGGCCTTAATGCTTCATCTTCAGTTGTTCTTTGATACCATGGCAACAGGCTGATGATCAGTGAAGTGGGAGGAAGGAGAAGAAGAAAGAGACTGTCGTGTCACATAATCTGCCTCCATCTATATGAGGTTCTGAAAGCAAACAAACATCCAACACAATCAGCGCTGGGACTGGAGCCAAGGACTAATCCTAACACTGACAGTGTAATTTAGCGGAAGCTTAGCCACAGGAACACTGTGAGAGTTCTGGTTTGCTCCTATTATTTCCACTGACATTCCTGAGACAACTGTGAAAACATTCATTTGAATGCCTACCCTCAATTATCTATGAAAAGATGTGAAAACATCTCAAATCCTATTTAAGGTATGAATGTCAACACGTCGGATAAACTTTGCTGTTCAAGATCACAAGACTATAAGCCCAGTGACAGGTGGAAAACTTAACGATGGCCCCATGGGTTAATGTGTGTTCTGGCTCGCTGCCTGTACCAATCACACACTGATTAAGACCATGCAAGACCCACACACACACACACACACACCCGACCTGACCCTATTATCCATTTACATTTAGTCATTTAGCAGACGCTCTTATCCAGAGCGACTTACAGTAAGTAAAGGGACATTCCCCCGAGGCAAGTAGGGTGAAGTGCCTTGCCCATAGACACAACGTCATTTTGGCACGGTCGGGAATCGAACCAGCAACCTTCTGATTAATAGCCCCCTTCCCTAACCGCTCAGCCATCTGACCCCTCCAAGCAACCAGAGCACACGGCCCCTCCTGAGCTGAGACCACGTGTGTTTCCTGTGTGAGAAGAGCACATTGAGAGTCTGGACTCACCTCGTCCCTTCTCCTCCCCGCTCCAGGAGCCCTGGGCCCCGAGGAGGCCCGTGGAGAAGCCCCTCTGCCCAGGGACCCGTAGGCTGACAGCTGGCCCCTAGGGAGGAAGCTGGACTGGCAGCACTGGATTACATCCGTATCTGCAGATGACAAAAGACTCCAATCACCCAAAAGTGCAGCTGGATATATATGGGTTAAACCCTAAGTGATGGGTCAGAATGGACCCCCTCCCCAACCTCTCTGGGTTGAGATCGGCGGATTGCTGCTGGATGTGTGTGCTTAAGCTGATGGAGACTTTTAAGTCCAGGGGGGATTTGCATGAACGTGATTCAGAGACAAAATCCAGATATTGGCCTGTACACTACAATATGTGCTTTCCCTGTACATCATGCACGGTGGATAGTATATCTAATAATCAGGTTTTTGCTTTGTGTGTTATGACATGTCTTTAGTAGTCAGTAGTCTCTTTTACCGAGCCTGTTCAAGGCGAGAATGTTTTGTCATTATGCAGCCTTGCAGTTCTATGTTTGTTGTACCAGCATTAAGCCGGCAGGGGAGGTAGTTAAAGATCCCAATAACGTCTGTGTAAAAGGAGAGCCAGCATGGCAGGACTACACACACTAAACGCCGACGCCACTTCGCATACAGGGAGGCTGTGTGTGATATTCTGGGTTTGCTGCCTTTTTTGGTTCGGTGCAAACAAACACAGTTTGATAACGAGGGGGGTCTTCTTTATGGCAATATTGAGAAATCTATGTTGAAAATGAGCTTGAGACACCTACCCTGTGGCAACCACTTGGCCGCCCCTCTCTTCTGGGGCGAGGAGTACTCCCCCTTCCTCTGCATGGCGGGCAGGCCCCCCTCTCTCTTATCTCTGTCCGCAAACTTCCTGCTGTTGCCCAGTGACTCTTCCAGAAGCTGCAGCGAGCTGTCTGACGGGGGCGGGGCTGGCGGAGGAGGCAGGTCTGGCGGAATGGTGGGTTTGACAGCTCTTTGATTAGCAACATTCTACAGCCATACAGTCCATCAGGAGTATCAGTGTAGAGGGGCTGGTGTTGTACCTGCTTGGTTGTGCTGCTCTCTCCTGTGCTGACTGTCCTGAGGGGCTCTCTTCTTGATCCTGGTTCTGTGGCCGTGTGACGCCGCCGGCTCAGGGGGAGAAGATTGTTCTGACAGGAGAGAACAGGGATGTCACGCCCAAGAGGTTCAGAGGGACCGAAGCAAACCGAGGCAATTCAGAATAAATGGAATGTGATTCTAATGTACAAACACTCTCCTTATATAATCTCAGTGATTTTTAAACGATCTCCGTGAATATTCATGGGCCTACATCGCTGTGCTGTCGTAAAGGGTGGTAAGTAATATTTGGAAGTGAAGCCAAACAATGACTCTGTTTTGGTTTTAAGACACAATGTTCAGATGCACAAAACGAAAGCACAACAAACCTCTGCCACTGCTCTCTGAAGCAATGCCATGCCCTTGGAAAGCATCAGCCCATTGGTTGGTGTGGTGAGGCAGAACGCCTTCATGAGCCTCCTTATTGGCAAACAAGTTTGGGTTGGACTGGGTCACCTGGGAGGCTGACCTATAGCGTGCCAGCAGATCAAAGTGCTGCAGCCTCATGTCGGCATGGGGGCATGTCTCTTCTTGAGGTGAGGGAGGGGGGAGTGTGGCTGTGGACTGCAGGCTGTAGGGAGGGGTTTGGCTCAGTTCCTCCCCTCCAGAAGCCAGGCTGGCGAGCTCCTCCCTGGAACTTTCCATCAGGTACGTCCTGGCTGGCAGGGGGGGGCACCAGTCCTCCTCGTCAGAGCTAGAGCACAGCCAGGGAGCACAGTCACAACGTTAGACACTACTATGGGACTGGAGGATCCAGTTTAGATACCAGGGTATATGTCTGCCAGTGTTATAAAAGACAAAGGAGAGTAGTGGGAGTGGAATAAAACCTGAGATCTAAAGAATAATTACTTGGGCAACATTTCAACATCAGAACGAGTCTTTGAGACAAGTAAACACCCACATCTGGAGGTTGAAGAATAGTTCAGTTAACAAAACGCAGAGTTGGATGTAAGAAAGGACTGTAGAAGGAAAGGGTTATAGTAGATAAGACAGACCAGGGGTGCTTTATGTTGTCAGGACTAGAAGTGAGCGTCGGGTGGATTTAATGGAGGACATGTCATTGAAAACAGAGAAAGCTAATTCAGGCTGTCAGACGATGGCTAATGTCATTACCAAAGACACAGCCCAGTCAGAGCAGCTCACCCCCCCCCCCCAGTTATGTCTACAATTTAATCTGTCAGAACCAGTTAGAGGGGATGCCAGCCTCTGCGCTGCCCTCGCCCCACAGCCGCAAGACTGGTTTAACTCCCAGCTGCCATAATAAACTTCTTTACAGTTTACTCAAGAGCACTGGTTTGGTCCCTGGCGTCATTAACTTTCTGTCATGTGGTTCAGGTCCATCACCTGGTAAACAGAGCGGAAACAGTGAACCTAAACGCACCCCACTTAGGGAGGATGTCTGAGAGGACGAAAAAATGACACAGCAGGAACAGGACAGTGAGGTTCGGAGATAAAGGGGCTTTAAGTAGCATCTTCAGCACTCTTAGATCTCTGAGCGGTTAGTTCACTCAGCTGTAGTTAACAGGCTGTCCCATGGTAGGCTGTCTGTTTGTGTAAGTGTGTGTGTGTGGGAGGTGGTGGGGGGGTTGGGTCTGCATTACCTTGGCCTCCTCTCATCCATGTCTCTCTTGGTATGACTCATCTCCTTACTGGCAGGCAGTGGAAGAGACAGCACATCTTCCCAGTTGAGAGGCTTGGATGGAGGCCCAATAGATCTCTGCTGAACCAGTCTGGCTGTAGAGACACACCGTAACAAACACGCACCATCAGAACCAAGCTGAAGACAAATATAAGCAGTCAACATTTCTATAAAATATATTCATATAATAATATACTCTAAATATATACCAGAAATAGAGCAAAGGAACATAGTTATTACATTCAACCATTTCAACCTGAACAAGTGTCCATTATCATGCCGTTACCATTGCTTGTCCTTGGGTACTGGAGCTTGGCGTAGTCGGATCCAGAGTGTCCAGAGTGGAGGGTCCACTGGTCCAGGTCCTGCTCCAGACTCAGGCCTGTGTTGGCCAGGACGGGGCTGCTGGTGTAAGGGTCTGGCCCCTGGGTGTAGGGCATGCTGGAGTAGGTGTCATAGTAGGGCAGACACTGCAGGTTCTCGTCCACTGTGGTGTTGATGGTGCTGTAGATGGGGCTGTCGTTGGGTGCTGAGTTGAACTTCTCTGATTGGTTCAAGTAATTGGATATTCCAACTGCTGGACAAGTTGTATATATAATACACTATTACACAATTATTTATAACAGAATAAAAAATGTCTAATATAATACAGGCCGTAATTAAGGGAGGGCAGCCACAGCAGTCAAATAAAAACAACCAGGTTATCTAATCTTAAGAGCGTTTCTCTCATTGTGGCCACTTATAAGTAAGCTTTAGGATGCGTCACTTACTGTAAGTCTTACCATTGTAGTATCTGTCTGTGGAGTCCAGCTTTCCAGAGCAGCAGTTGACTGTGTCTTTGTTGTTGGGTGTTAAGGTGGGAGCAGGCCACGAGTCAGCCAGCCAGGGGTAATTCCCCATGTTGGAGCCCAGCATCCCAGGCCTAAGCAGGGAGGGAGACCATCAGAATCAAAAACAGGTCAGACCTTCTGGGGTGTTGGAATTATTGTAATACTTGTTGGCCAGGTGACATTTGGGTTTTTACCTTCCATTTATCAAACCAGATCCTTCACCATGAGAAAATCCCACTGCAATAACATTACTGTGTTAAAATCAGGGTTGACACAGTGGTGGCTTTCATCCCAGGACTGTTTTGTAAAGAAATGAAGATACAGTATAGGCTACCCTCAAGGCCACAAAACAGTGCATCTCACTTGAGGTTTAAGTATGCAAATTCAAATTGTCCCTTCATTAAGGCCATGCTGTCGACCTACATTTTGCTAACTAAAAGGCGTACGCTCAAAATAAGACTGGGACATTACACACTAAGACCAGGAATTTGAATTCCATATAAAAAAACTAAAGCAACTATAATCTTAAATACACTGTCTGAGGAAATAATTTAAGAACATGTTGAAAGTGGTTGTAAGATAATGTGCAGTACTGGATGAGGTTGGTGCATAATACAGGAGATATGAAATATTCAAAAACTAGGCTGTCTAGCACTGTTAACATACCAGACTTGTTATCAAGACAATGTTGTAAGAAGTAGAAATAGACTATGTTTAGCAGTGTTTAAATTCATTGGCGTTCAGTGTGTGAGACGTCCCCTACCTGTGAAATATATTTTTGTTTCTTGCTTTTTTTCCACAGGTAAACCCTTGCACTTTTGAGGTTCATGTTGTTTAATTGTAACTTGTTTAACTACATGCTGTTATGGTTCTTCCCTTTGATCTATTTGGTTTTCACAATGTATGCTTCATGTTTTGGCTACCCGCAATATTTGGGGCTATCTCGTTGTTATGATCAGTGACCTATGCACTTTTGTAAAGCTCTCTCTTGGAAGTCGCTTTGGATAAAAACATCTGCTAAATGCATAAATGTAAATGTACCTGCGGGTGTGTAAGCGAAGGAGGTGGTGTAGTGTCCTAGCTGCTTCCTCCTTCGATGACGACAGTACAGCCAACCACTGAAGCCCATGAGCACCAGCCACGACGCCACGCCCAGCCCCGCGATGAAGGCCGGCTGACTGACAACGCCCGTGATCTGCTCTGATAGGCTGGGGCTGCCGTCCTTCGGCGAGGGGCCTGAAGGGCCGTCCAATGACGGGTCTGCATGAGAGCCGGGAGAAATTCAGATAATGACACAATGAATGGACTGACATTCTGAGGTGTGTAAAGGAAACTGGTAGCAGACTGTGTTCATAATTCATCACAACTACTATATCAGATCTCTACCCCTTTCTCCCAACATGCTTTCCATGGAAGCCGGAAAAGGTGCACGGTGGTGTTGGTATGGAGTGTGACTCACTGAGAAGCAGATGGACAGGCGGGCTGTGTGTTCCCACCCCCAGGATCGTGACGGCCGCCACCACCACACTGTACTGGACGTCAGGCAACAGCCCGGTCAGCAGGATGGAAAGTACTGCTCCGTCCACTGTCCGGTTGATCTGGCTCTCCATCTCCCCTTCTCTGTTCAGACACCACACCTGACAGCATACAGCATCGGGGGGGGGGGGGGGGGGGGGATCAGGTGACTCGTACAAGGCAGACAGCAATCAGGACCAAGGGTTCTTCACACAGAGAATCAGGAGTCTTGGTTATTGAAGCTGGGGAGCTGGGTTGTTTTTCAGTTGTGGGAAGATAATCAGAGCTCAGAACAGAGAGAGGCAGGACTTGATTCTCACGGAACACATGGAACCAGCACTCAGTGTTCCATTCTCCCAGCTGACAGATGACTGCGAGGCAGTGTTCCCCTCATTACAATTCCAAAGGATGAGTTTTCTTTTGTATCAGACAAAAATGTCTAGGCTGACAACAGATGAGACTTGGTGAGTAATTACCAATGGCCGATTAAAATTGGCATGTATTCAGATGGTCCTCAGTGTTGACACAGTATCTTTGGCAACAAGAGTCACAGAGTTTGAAACCATCCCACAGACTAATTCTGCTGTTATCTATCTTCTTAAGTAAACAGGAGGAGTAACTAAATAACCGTCTCACCTTGTACTCCAGGACTGTACCACTCTGATGGTTGTGGGGGGGAGGCTCCCAGGATACACTGATGCTGGAGCTGTTTGTGAGCTGAACCACTGACACAGCTTGTGGAGGTTCACTCGGAACTGAAAACGTTTACAGTATTAACATAAATATTTCAAATATTTAATGCAAATATGTATGTAAGTATGTCTAAAAGTATACATCCGACATTTCCTACACTTACTTAAACATGTCATATTTTATTCATAATATTCATTCATTTTTTATTAACTTACCCTCTTCAGGCATATGCAGCAGTACCATAGGACTATCCAGTCCCTGCAGCTCATTGAAGAAGGGGCGGATCTTGACCTCATACTCTGTGTCTATGCGGAGATCTGATAGGACGGCGCTGAGCTCGGGTGTGGCTTCCACATCCTGGACCAACCAGGCGCTGCCAATGGTACGGTACAATATCCTGTATCCTTGGACAAACTGAGATAGACGGCCCACCTGAGGGACCACAAAGTGCTGTGGATATCTGTACGTACTGAGCTTTCCGGTATTTCCTGCATTCATGTGTTGGTTCCTTTTGGAACATAATGCAGAACATAATGCAGTACATTTAAGTAATGCAGATGTTGTTTTATTTTTTGTATACTAAGATGAGGTTACTTTGAGATGTGGCTAGTAAATACAGACGGTTCCTTGAGTCTGACCACCAAAACAATTTCCTGCTGTACTTTCTTCATGCGCAATTTGGAAGTTGCTTTGGACAAAAGCGTCTGCTAAACGAATACAAATGTTCACTACTCACAGTCCAGGAGATCCTGGCGCTGGTGGGGGACAGTACGATGGGTTTTTGCAGGTGGACGGACACCTCACCCAGTTCCCTCTGCACCTGTCTGTGGTCCATGCCCTGCTCCGTGGGGCTCCCATCTGAAACAACAGAGACAAGCGCACTCACACCAGCCCACCATCTCAGCACTAGGGGACATCTGTCACCTGACTACATGGGTTAGTCCTGTCGTCCATCCTCACCCTGCGTCCTGACAGGCTCAGAGATGGGGCTTGGGTCACTCAGTCCATAGGAGTTGACTGCTCGGACGATGAACAGGTAGACTGTGTTGGGGTACAGGCTGGTGACGGTGTGCTTCTCTTGCTTCACGTGGTCGGCCACCGTCTGCCAAACACTTCCGACCGATTGGCTAAAAGATACAGCAAAACAATCACTGCTTTTGTGCCATTCGCGCAGCCCTGAAATGTGATATCATAATAAGGAACAATACCTAAAGGACGATGTTATCGAGAAGATCACAGTACCAGTGTTAGTCACAGAGCTCACACACAAAGAACCGGAACTCTCCAGAACTTTTCAACTGGAAATGTCAGTAAGAACGATGAATGACAACTAACCCTTATCTGTTCCCATCCAGTCCCCGAGTGGCGTCGCCCTCTACTCCATACCCTCATCTTTCTATCCCCCTCTCCACCTCCAGGCCTGGTGTAGGAATAATAGGACTCCCTCCCATCCAGTTCTATTTAAAGGCTCCTCTGAAGACAACGGTGGAGGAAGCTAACAGCCACCCTTGGGAACGCGCTCTCTAAAACAGCGCTGTCAGTCTGTGTGCCAATCAGGCGCCTGCTTCCCCAGCGTCTGGTTGACTGTGTGTCTGCCTCAGGCCTCTGGCCTCCATCTGCCTCTGTAATGAGAACTCTCAGAGCGCCCGCTGCCCCCAGCACCTCAGGTCAATGCTGACTAGGCCAGCACCACTGGAGCAATTGTTCTCCACCTCCATAACTGGTCCTCTGCAGAATCATGCCGCACTGAATCGTCCGGTTTCATCTTGCGTCATTTCAAAGTTTCCCATCTCTCAAGTGTTTATGAATTTGCAGTGTAATATATCAAGCTCAGTTGACATCCCTTGACAGTTGAACACAGGACAGTCATCCAAACACAGTTTACGCAGTCAGACAGGTCAGACCGGCCCATAGAGGCAAACCCTGAGAGAGAGAGATGCTAGACTTCTGGCATCTACTCAAAGCCCTTTTGTACCTGAAGGCCTCGATGATGTAGGAGGTGACGGCATCTCCGCCCTCGTGGGGGTTGGACTGCCAGGTGAGGGTGACGGTGTTCTCAGTCACCTCCGTCACCACAGGTTTCTGGGGAGGTCCTGGTAACTGGATAGACTCAGATGCCCGAGAGACCGAAGGACCTCCATTATCTGTGAGACAGGAGAGGGAGGGGGGGGGGGGGGTTATTGTACACCATACAATAACATTTGAAATCGTTTTCCCGATAGGATATGCTATTCTAATCTGTGTATGTCATAACCTGCAAAGGGAATTCAGATTCACATACAGAGATTGCTACTAGACACTAGACTGTGTCTTGTAGTGTGTGTGTGTGCCGTACCTCTGATCGTCAGTGTCCCTCTCCAGCTTGATTCTCCAGCAGCACTGGACACCACACACGCGTAGGTCCCCGAGTCCGTATCCTAGCAACGCAGAGGGGAACGTCAGCTCCCTTTCATGACAAGGTTCAAGACTCACAAGGCGTACTTCCTGTTCCAGCCAACCCAGACAGAGTCCCTGATAATCTCTCCTCTATAACCCATCACTTACTCCCTCATTTACAGCTTTGCTGCAATCCTCATGTTCAGTCTCAGCAGTTTAGCGTTTGCCGAGTTTCAAGCGTTATCGAAAATGCCGCTTTGTGATTGAACAGTGATCCCTCCACAGCAGCAGTGAGACTGCTGAGAACAGCCTCGATCAGCTTCATATATCTCTTTACCCTTGAGGCTGTGTAGCACGCTCCACCCGTCTTCCATTTACCCTGGGTACATGCCCAAATGCCTCACTGCCACTAATGGTGTTACTAACAGTGCACTGGCAGCGTGCCAGCCTGCTGTAAACAAGCAAGAGATCAGACAGAGTGCTGACCTCTGGTTGATAAGACTGGCTACATGTGGGCATATGAACTTCCTGTGCTGGTCTGAGCAGCTCTGAAATATTAAAGATGGTAGGGGGCATGAGCAGGCTAAATATTTTTAGACCCATCTTCCATCTCTCCCTCCGCCTTTACCCCTCCGTTTCTCCCTCTCTCTTTTGCTCAATTCTCTCACCCTCCTTCTTCTCCCTCCCTTCCTTCCTTCCTCACTCTCTCTCTCCCTCTTCATCCTCTCTCTCCATTCTTCCTTTTTCTCTACCTGTCTTTCTGTGGATGCCACGCTAATGCATCTCTTCTGTTCCATCGAGTGCAGTGGCATGGCAGATTTTCCCGCATCAGCGAAGCACTGGACCTCGCCTAAATGCTGAGGACAACTTCTAAGCATGACACAGTGTGTGTGTGTGTGTGTGTGTGTGAAAGAGGCATCCAGTGCTGAGCCTGAGATTTAATTAAAAGCTGTGAGATTGTTAATCATCCATATAGCCACAGTCAATTAAACCAAACGAAGCTCCTCGCTCTGCTCTCTCCATGCTCGCTGCAGGTGAGTCGGCAACACAGGGGGGGGGTGGGGGGGGTAACTGCTCTTTCATCAGGGCAGTATGCATTTGCATTTGCATTTACAAACAAACCCCTTCATTAACAATACAATTACACAGGGCCTGGGCACATAATTGCGCTGGAGGGATCGGTTTTGAATACCGATTTCACCTTGATTTTAATAGGGCAAAGACACTTAAAATGGAAAATAAATCACCCCCTGGGAGAAGGTTTTGTAGTTGTGTGAAGGACCTCAGGCATTGCGGCGCGCCCACATATCCTCACACAAGAACAAAGAGGTCATACATCTGAGACATTTTCATACCTGTACACACACACGCACACACACGTTACACACCTTTAGCTTAGTGATCTGCAATGTGCCGTTCTCCATCACTGTCACACGGGGGTCATCTCCTATAATCCTCTGCCCGTCCTTTTCCCACGAAACCCTGAGCGAGGACCCACCTATCACATTACACTGCAGTTGTGCAACTGACCCCAGAGACAAAGTCTGATTGGTTGGGCCTTGACGGATAATAGGTGGAAGCCGCCCTGAAGGACCTATGGGTGAAAGGATAGAATGCGCAGAGCTCTGTTAATGACTGTTGTCTTGTTGTTTACAATAACACCTTATCCACTGAACTCCTGCCTCTACCCTCCCCGCAAACTCACCCCCCTCCACCTCCAGCAAGGCCTTTGTCAGCACACTTCCAGCCACACTGATGGCCTGGCAGATGTAGCGTCCTGAGTCCTCTGTATGGACATCAGTGATGGTCAGTTCCCCACTCATCGACACAGAGTAGCGGCCAGACTGGGAGGGCGGCTGTCCGGGGAACAGTAACATCTTCACACAAACACAAACAGACACGTAAATGAGAAACAAACACAAATCAGACAAACGCCACTCGTTCAAAGCGATGAATCAGACGGTCGTCACTGTGTTCATTAGCTGCTTCGTCAGTCTGACACAGAACAAGAACAGAAAGTAGTGTTGACTTTATATGGGTTGTTTGGGGTGTTTTGAAAGTTTGAAGTTATCCCTGGCAGTTTAAAAGAGGGATAGGACAGTGGACGGGGGGAAGGGAGGGACAAATATCCATCCATTTCATTCTTATAAGAAGCTTAGAGTGAGTGAGTGGAGGCCAGGGTTATAAGGACACAAGATAATCCCAAAAACTACTGCTGAATGCATCACAAACAGGCGACCAGCAACCCATCGAACCCACAGTCCCAAGTCCACGACCTGCTACCTAACTTTACCTTAACTTACCAAGCTGAGGACTTCTAGCTCAGCTTCCAAAAGATTCTCTAACGATATCTTAAGAGCAAGAGAGCAGTAAAAAAAAGAAGCAATATTTATAGTTAAATAAAGCAGGTGTTAAACATTGTGCTTCTGTGCCTCTACCCTGGGGAAGGCAGCTCCTCTCACACCTGATGTAGTCCCCTCCCCCTCCCACATTCCTTCTCCCACCCATTCTCACCCACTCCCTCGATGTTCAACTCTGTCTACCGACAACAGCAATGTTTTCGCCAACGCATACCCATAATGCCTTGCAACACGTATCTGTCTTTGCATCTCTCAGCCAAATGCAAACACGCTTCCCCCTCATTTGCTCAGCGAGCGCGTCTTTGTGGGTGCAGGCAATCAAGAGAAAAATGGAGGGAAAAAAAAGGCGCTAAACGCAACAAATGTGGCTGCTAATCAAAATAATAGGCTGTTAAGTTTGAAAAAGCCAATCCCATAGCTCACTCGCTGTCAAAATATTTGCCAGAAATTCGAATACAGTTTATTATATTGTGCTTAAACACATAGTATTGTCTGACAGCGATTCTCATCGCCTCATTATTTATAATTGATCGTTCTGACCTGGCTTCCCTCTTTCTGCCAGAAGATGGCTGGCAGAGGGTTCCCTGTAGTCCCACAGTGGAAGGTTACGCTGCGACCCTGAGCTGCAATCTGGTCCCGGGGCCGGATGGCGATCTGTGGTGGTACTAGAACCGAGAATAGAGCTTCAAATTTTATGTATCTTATTTTCTTTCTGTCCCCTGTAAAAAAATCAATACTTGCTCATGAATACTGCATTATATGAATCAAACACTGAGCAATGACACTTTGTGAATGTTGTTTGAATGCTGTCAGCTTTAGCTTTCTGGTCAGTTTATCTGTATGTTGTCTCAGCTCAAATGGTCCAGCCTCTTTTCACATTGCAGTGGGTGACATAGATTCATAGCCGCTAAAGTCAGGCAGCAAACCATGCCTTTCCAAAGGGATGTTATTGTAATTATATTTCCTGGGTTATTTTAGAGTCAAATTAGATTTGTGATGATGACCAGTCAGATTTGTGGGGTGGGCACATCTTACCTGGCCAGGCCTACAGATAGATACTGACCAGACGACTACTGCATCAGCATGAGCGGTCTGATTACTGTTGACTCTATCCCTGGCAAGGCTGCCTCCTTGATGTCTCTCATGCACATGCACACACAGCACAAACACAAACACAGAACTTAAGGAAACTGAGTCATTTGTGTCGTGTCTTCAAGTTCCCACTCCCAGTGAGAGAACGCAGCATCTTCCCACACTAGAGACAGAGCACACACACAAACGCACACTCACACACACACACACACACACACACACTGGTGCACAATTACACCAGCCAGGGAGGCGAATGAAAATCAAAGGGGTATGAGCAGAACACGAATGTTTTCTTAACATCGATCGGTTTTAGGTTAACTTAATACAATGTCCTCACCTAATCTGTATTTAGAATAGCACCTAACCGATTAAAATGCATACAAGCACGTACAAGAAAGATTTTTATCAGTTAAACAATCGTAAAATTAAAAAAAAGAACTGTGATTCACGCGCAAACAGAAGAAGTGTCACATGGATGTTTGATAAAGTCGAAACATAGTTTGATCTTTACACACTGGTTGTAATGAAAGGAAAGACACCAGATGTGTGTGTGTGATAGCAGGCTTTAATCTAGTGTCAGAGGCTTACTTGGAAGCACAGCCACGGAGAGACAAGACTCAACCACTAATGGCACCAGTCCACTGAGCATCCGACCATGATAGCTCTAAAAGCATGCCACAATCCTAATTGCATCCACATGAACCTTGAATAAATCGACTGAAATGAACGTAGGTTTAATTTAGCGCGCCTGTTAGTGAAAAAGGAGAAATTGATGAGAAGGATCTCTAGAAGGAGACAAAACGGAGAGAAAGTTTGGTGAAACGAGACGGGTTGATTTAGACGGAAATGTCAACACAAACAAGGAAACACAACACACACACATACACACAAGCACATTCTGCACAAACACCGCCATGTCTGCTTCCTGTTGTGACTGCTCTCTGGCAGTGTGTTGAAGCACACCATCTCAAACAGCTGTCTAATGGAGTAATCCATCTGGTTTAGCATAAGCTCACTTCAGCAGCATAGAGGAGAGCCACACACACACACACACACAGATATCACGCATATACACACTGACATCCCGCACACAGTGATGTCATACGCACAGTGATATCATACATACTCATACACAGTATCTCACACAGACACAGTGATATCACACACACAGTGATATCATGCACACACAATGACATTGCGCACACACAATGTTGACACGCACACACACACACACATTCTTATGTAACACACACGGACAGACACATCCTTCACGACTACTACTGAACCCGTCCGTGAACATGTTGGTGTTACCTGTGTGAACCGTGGCATCAGAGGAAAGAGATGAGAGACTGGGCAGGAGTATGTGTGTTGACATTTAAGCTATTTTTTTGATAGTACGTGTGTGTGGGTCTCTTACCATGCACCTGCAGGATGGCCGAGGCCTCGGTCTTGCCCACGCTGTTCTCAGACATGCAGGTGTAGGTGCCCTCATCCTCCTCTCTCACGCGGACCACATGCAGGCTGTTGTCGCTACGGATCTCAAATCTGACAGTCGGGAGGAATAACAGTCTGTCATTCAAAACCATAGCCGTCATAACGGTCATATTGTTTTATGCACGGTAATATATTAATTCTTTATTCGTTTACATTTAGTTGGGAAAAGGCATGCATTAATGAATAATGACTCTTTCTAGGTCACGTATGTAATCCTATACAATATTCATCTCTGTCAATCTGCCTGCATCTCAGATACCACTGTCTCACACAGTCTGTGTGAGTGTGCGAGGCTGTGCTGTCAATCCTTTACCATTGACATTCAATCAGGGAGTTTTGACGTCTGTATGGTCAGCTTATGTGTCGGTCAAACTCACCTCCCTCGGGGTAGTTCTCCCTCCTCTCTGCGCCATCTCACTGTCGGGGCGGGGTCTCCATGCACCTCACACAGGAAGTCTACGCTCTCGTCTTCCATCACAACCTGGTTCACGGGCCTACGCAGCAGCACAGGACGTTCTGCCAAGACAGGAGCGCAGTCACGCCACGAAACAGGTCATGTGATCATCCACGCACGCACACGCCGTCGTCAACGACGACACCCAAAACGACAACAAAAACACAGGAACCGTGGGGTGATTTTAAACCTACCGTACACCACAAGCTCTGCGGGATCGCTGTCTCTCTCGCCTACCATGTTGGTGCCGACACACACATACATGCCAGCGTCACTCTTCCTGGTGTGGGAGATCATCAGCTTGCCCCCACGCATCTGAGACGACACACAGGGACACGTCAGTTCAGCAGCACTCCAGAGGAAGGGCTTCCATCATAGTTAGCGCAGATCTGCATCATGCGTCACTGGTGACACTCCACTGATCTGACATCGTTTGGACCTGAGCCGCAGCGAACTGGAACTGTTGTCAGTTGGAGCTCGAGTGAGTTCCTAATATAGCTTGAACATTTGCTCCTGACTGTCGGTTTTTGCTTTGATGTGCATGCTTAAACCCCCGAGAACATTTGAACTCAGAGGGACGTGAATGGGGTTGGATAAGCTAGCATCTACAGATCCCAGACTCACGGAGACACGCTCGTCCTTGGTGCCGAGGCGGACATTGTTCCTCTTCCAGGAGACGCTGGGCTCAGGGTGTCCGCGCGGGGGGACGCACTCCAGCACGGCGGGCTCCCCGGCCGCCACAACCACGTCACTGGGGGCCTGCCTGAAGTCATCCCTCAGGACTGGGGGAAGGACGGGGAGGCAAGGGGCACGAGGAGAGTGTAAGACATGGAATAGTAAGACTAATGTTCCGTCAAGTCTATCCTATTCTGGGTTCATCTAGTCCCAAGACAACACCATAGTGTGTGGGGAGGCTGCCACTAGCATCTTTTGCACTCTGTTCACTCATTCCTGGAATGACTGAAATGTGAGTCCTTGAAAAGGTTCAATGAAAGCGAGCTGATTGGGTGGTGTTGTGCTCTGGCCATTGCATGCCTGTTCAAGCTGCTGGCTGAGTACAGTAGCTCAGCGTTTTGATGTTGCCTGGGCCCGCGTCCTAGTCTGTCGAATCTGCTGCAATGAATAATACACATCTCTCAGTCCAACACGGAGTAAACAAATCAAAACCCATTCATTATTTAACCTGGGAGAGGCAAAAGAACGGCTTGGCACATTAATGCGATGCTGTGTCTGTAATGCCTAAGAACAAGCTACTGCACAGTACCGCACATATCAGCAACATGAACTTGACAGAGAAACAGGACCGCATAAAAGTGATGTGACTTTCTGTTTGTTGTCCTTACAGTTTGTCTGGCTGACATGTTGACTTCAGCGTCAACTTCTCTGAGAGAAGAGGACAGGCTGAGAGGGAGGACCATAAGATGACCCTTATGGAGCTTTTGTTTTGTACTGACTGACAGAAGAAACATATTGGATGAACTCTGACCTCAAGCTGGTCTTTTGAGACCTCTTGAGAAACACACACACACACACTTTGGACAATGGGATCAATATTTCTTTTTTATCTTTATGAATATTTCAAGCTCATTTCATTTCAGAGAAAACAAGCAATAAAGACCATCTGCTTGCCGGGTCAGTTTACCCATCTGCTAACTGGACGTGTCTTGTCGACGACCCCTGCCAGCAGTCAATCTAATCAATTAACAAAGAATATGTTGTGAATTAACCTAGAGCAATGCCCACCATCGTGTAATATCTTATAACATCTCTTTTCCTCACACAGTACACTGAGGCCTGTCAAGCACCTAAGTCCTGTCCTTAACACATCATTAATATTCAGAGCCTGGCGCCTGCCTGCTATCTCTTTAGACCGGCTTTATCTCGCCATCCATGTGATTATCCATCTAGAACTCAAGAGAGACTTGCACACTTCTGAGTGCTGCAATTATCCTGGGTAAACGACTATGAATATTCCCGTCTCAGAGAAGCAGACAAATGGTGCTGGGACTTCTTCCTGAGCCGGCTCACATCATCCTCAGTGATGGACGTCGTCATCTGTCGATCAGTCTGCTCAGTCTCCCTCCTCCCTCCAGCTACCCCCCCCCCTCCAATATGAGTCAATCTGTCACACACTCTCTGTCCACCCACTTCCTGAAGTCGGGCTTCTTCAAATGCATCTGTATTCTATCCTTTTAATGCATCATACTGACACACGTTTTATCCCCCAGTTGAGAATTTCCGTATCTTGTCATTGAGGTGACATTCTAAACTTTAACAAAAGAGAAGTTTATAAACGTCAACATATCGAGAAGAGAAGCCTCTGTCTGAGAAATGTAACCCAGCTCCTCATATATATTCAGAAAGGGTTATCTGTTTTGGAAAGCGAAGGCTCATTCTGAAAACACGGCTCCTCATCTATATTCAAAAAGGGTTTTCATTATTTTTGATATCGTGACATCTCCAGCCCAGATTTCAATATACAGAATCCAACTGTATGCTGACGGCTGCGATGTGCAGAGAAAGTCAGTGCAGCTCCCCTGGTTGATAGCCTTATCACCACACTCTGGAGCTGGGAACGCTTTTGTTCTGGTTGGGGGAAGTTTAAGGATGCAGCTTAGACGTACGTGCTGGCTGTACATATGTACAAAAAAAGGTTTACACCCAAACCGACCCCTAACCCCCCTGTAACATAAAAAGACCCCATCACAATAAAAAAAAAAGCCCTTTTGGCTGCTTTGCAGGGACATGGATGAGCTATAATCTGTCAAGGCACACTCCCCTCCCAACAGTCTGTTCAGAGAATAACCCAGACCGTATCCACTTTGCTGTCTGTTTCAAAGGCTTCTCACAGCTAAGGGGGTAATTGAAAGCGTTGTATTATTTTTAGTGCGTCTGGTGCAGAGACGAGAGCACAGAGACCCTGTTACTCAGCCATGTCGACTGAAGTGAAGTCATGGGCATAGAGTTAATCCCAAAACCTCATAGAGGAACATACACACACACACACACCCACACACCCCTCTGCCAGGAAACCATGCCTGCGCAAGGGCGTGCAGACACACACACCCACACACACACCAAGAACATCACACCCCAGTCCCAAGACTGATTTATCTTAGATACACAGAGGCCCCAAAAGAGGGCCAAAGGAGGGCAGGATCAGTCACCAGGGAGAAAGTTGCCTTCTGATCTCCCTCCCCCAAAACTGCTCAGTGAACAAGGCCAAGTGCAACTCTTTGAAGCTGGACTCAAGTTAATTTGATCCCTCCTCAACCAGGATCTTAAGCCTACTATACAAAAAGTATTTTTCATACTGTTTATTTAAGTGTTTTGTGGTGAATTCTCAATGGAGTATAAAATTAGATTTTTTGGGGGGGATCCCCATTAGCTGAGAACATCTTAAAAACAAGTATAACTCACCATTTTCTTCGCAAACATATTACTGAACTTATTCTTATGCATATTCATATACAATTGCAAAAGCAGAGTGTATAACATACAAAGCTAAATATTCCTATACATAGATTGCACAACGGGTGGCATTAGGTGTTGCTTAACAGTTTTTTAAAAGCTTGCTTTATGGTATGCTTCAACCACCTCAGCTGGAAGTGAGTTCCATGCAACCATGGCTCATTACAATACTGGGAATTGCTTTGTGCTCTGGATTTAATAACAGTTAAGACTTCTGGTGGCATGTCTGGTGGGGTAAGTATGTGTGTTTGAGCTGAATGTGACTAGACAAATAATTAGGAATTCAGTACATGTTTCTAGCGAAAATTTGTAATGCTGCCAGCCTTGCATGTTGTTTACATTAGACCTTATTGTGCATCGAAGGGCAAGACAAGCTGCTTTGCAAGCTGCGGTTTTACTAGATCCTTCTTTGTAGCACCTGACCATATCCATCAACAATAGTCTAGATGTGATAAAACTAAATGGCAGGACTTCTTTAGTGTTAGAAGAGCAAAACACCTCTTTATTACTGATATTTTCCTCCCCATCTTTACAACAACAGAATGCCTTGTCCACCACAAGTTACAATCCAAAATAAAACCAAGAAGTTGTTTCCTCTACTTGATCAACAGCTTCGTTGTTCAGCATCAGATTCAGCCCACGTCTAGAGCTCAAGGAGTTGTTTGTCCCAAATACAATTCTTCAGCAACACTGATCTATCATATGTTTAAGACTTGTTTGTTGCTAGTAATGTATTTAATCACTGTCTGCAACTCTTTGTTGAGGGTGGCGGTGATGTGGAGTCCACATATATTCTCAGTCTGATGCACTCCTGAAGTAGTGACCTAAGCCCAGCTTCACTGGCATGTGATTCAGAATGGGATTCAGAATGGGATTGGTGAGTCATCCGCAGCACGTAAACACGAGCATGTCCCACCTAAGGTGCACTGAAGCGGTGAGCAGGCCACCACCAGTCTGACCCTCTCTCCACAGGCACAACATCGCATGTTCATATTTGTCCTGCATGCTGTTAGTGTAGCTAGATTAGCTTAAAACTTCTTTGCAATCCAAAGAAGGTGGGGCATGATTGTGTTTCTGGCCAGCTCCATCTATTTTCATAACTATATTTTTTCATGGATATACAGATTAAAAGATTAAATCTCCACAGAATATTCATCACTGCCTTTTTAAGTGATATTTATCGCTCTATATATAGCCCTTAGCAGGAGTACAGCTTTAGCAGAGTGGAGAGGCCATCTGTTGCAGTTTTTAGTGCTCATAGGGAGAGTGTGACAGTAGTCACAACAATTGTGTGCATTGTGTGGCTTTTGTCAGTGTGCTGGGAAAGGAGCCCAAGGGTTCGGGATGCAAGCAGGTTTTCATGGATAAGTGATGTTGGACAATAGAGTGGAACTAGAGTTCACAAGGGCACACCATGAGCTTATACTGCAGTTACTGTCGGAGACTGGTGTTACAGGCAAGCGATGGGGCCCTGTGTGTGACCGGGCGATGCAGGAGAATTGAACACATGGTGGAAGAGAGCCTGTTGAGACAGAGAAGTGATCTTTAAGTGAGCCGCTGGCTGGTCAGCCATTGTTCTTTTGTTCCTGAGTGCAGTAGGAGTAAACCCATTAGAGAGGTGGTCTAATCCTATCCCCTCGCTCCTGTGGTGACAGCTAATAGAGGCTTCGGCTGCACTAGGAGGGATTGCTTTAATCCAGCCATTGTCTGGCTGTGTTTACGGAGGTTAAAGAGGGACTCCTCTGTCTTCAGCCTGCAGACCACGGACAAGTACATCAACTCATCCTTAAATCTTCCCCTCAAATCGTACCGTGTTCGACCTCAGCTCTGATGTGCTCAGCAATCAACTCAGCGGCATCGAATAAATTATTCACTACCTGGCGAGTTGGAACGTCTGTGTCTAGAGAGGCGGATGTTCCTCAGGTCTGTTTTCAGAGAGCAGAAGACTGTTAGCGGAGGCCAAGAAACGAACACAAGCCCAAAACATCAGTCCTTCGTAATCCTCCATCAGCAGAGAGAAAGAGAGACATCTGGCTCTAAAGCCTTTTAAGTTTTATTTTTTATTTGTCCTAGTTTATTCTAATCCAGCTCAGAGCATGTGGCTGTTTTCTCTCTGAGACAGACATTCACATTCACGGCTTTGAAATAGATACTGCTTTTTCTATTACATAAAAGTCAACTGCCAGAACGGAACACACTTTCTGGAATAAATGAATGGATTCATAGAAAATATATATCATTATATTGGCTCCACACAGCAGCTGAGCAAGTCAATTGGTGAATTGCAGCACTCATGACAACAACAGAATCTCACAATAGGAAAACGTACTTAGAGGTGGAAGAAATCAACAATGACTACACTGAATTCTAAGTTGCGGGCCTCAAAGCAAATAAAAAGCATTTGAGCGTGAAATACATGTCAGTTCAGATACAAGTGTGCAGTGTGGGGGCTCATTGTGTGGAAGGAAGTCTATGTATCTGAATTTCAAAGCCCTAGAGAATTTGTGGCCAACCACCATACTGGTAAAGAGTCATGTGTCAGAGGTCAGCTCTAGACATGGATGTATTTCTACTCCTTGGGTCTGAGCCAAGTTGGAGCTGGTGTGTGGAAGTCAAAGTTTCTCATCAACAAAGAAGTCCTTTGTGAACAACACATCATCTCAAGGGAATAGTAACATAACAATGTTCTTATCTAACTAATGCAAAACAAACAGAGACATGGTACATCATCATAATTTATTAGCTGAACAACGAAGAGACTGCTTTACTTAACGACAGCTAGAATCTCTTTATTAATTTGGCTTAATTAGGCCAAGTGTGAGGGCCTGAGTGACTAGGTTGACATAATTGGTTATAGAACTAAACTAATTCAGCATCATTCATCAAAGCTCATAAAGGGAGGAGGAGATTTCAAAGCATTTCTTTCATCCACCTGTTGTTCTTCACACTTCCCTTTAATAAAACACAGCACCGCCATCTGTACAAGACCACCAACTCAGACCGACCTGACCCCCTACACCTCTCCCCTACTCCTGCCAGTCTAATTGGGTCACTAATCACCCAACAGTCTGCAGATTCCAAGGAGGGGAGGGGGGGGGGGGGCGAGCGGTTAAGAGCTAAGTCCACCACCATACTGTGTTAGCATATGCCCAGGCTATCCAGAAGCAGTGAGATTAAGACTCATCGCTGATGTTAGTCATATAGAGTCTGGGTGAGTCATTCCATTTCTGGTAGAACCGTATCATCTTCAGCAACACAGATCAGAACTAAATCACTGAAAATTGATCAATATAAATATATATATTACTACGGTACGGCTTTATATCTTCTGTGGCGGAAATGTTTGCTCTAGCTACAAGCGTTTATGATTCTCAAATATGAGAGTGGAGGCGGAGAGGCCAGCCCTATTTCTGAACATGGACTTGAGATGAGGTCATCCAGCCATGAGGCACTTACAGAGACCGTGGGTGAAGAGTCTTCACTCTACTGGAAGATAAGACGCAGTCAAATTGCTGTTTTGTGTTTTTAACGAGATGACTGTAAGGCGGCTAATCTGTTACGCTCCTTGCCCTAATCAACACGCTCGCTAATCCATTTTCTAATGCCAGAAAGAGCCGCCCTTCAGCTGAGGGTCATGCCACACTGGCACCAATTAGGAGACAGTGGCACGTGGGCGGCTTTGAGGGCCACAGCACTATGCACGCCTCTGCAACCACACCTCCGCAGAGATGAAAGCCCTCGTTCAGACACGCAAGCATGTCCTCACCTGATCCTCCTGTCTGACACTTCACGATACTCTAGCAGAGCTTGCCTACAACTCGAAGCTAAATACTGAAAAACAAGACACGCAGACATACATGCGCACAAACCCACACACGGAGCAAACCAAAAATCCAATAGGAGGACGAGTCAAAGACAGGGCCTTACTGGCAACTTCCAGCGAAGAGTTACGACTGACGGCTTCTCCCAGGTAGTTGCGAGCCACACAGGTGTACACGCCCTCGTCCGGTTTGCTGCGTCGTCCGTGGACGATGCGCAGGAAGAAGAGGGAGCCGCTGGGCAGCAGCATGCGGTGAGAGCGGGGGTCGTCTTTGTCCGTCTCCACGCGCTCCCCGTCCTTGTACCACTCCACCGTGGGGGTGGGCCGCCCCTCCGCCTTGCAGTTGAGGGTGGCCGGCTCCCCCTTGGACACGATCAGGTCGGAGGGATGCTCCACGATGCGGGGCGGAGAGTCTTCAAAACGAGCTCGAGACCCTGGTAGGTGGAGATAAAGATTGACAGGGTTACCTGCGGCACATGATACCTTGTAAGGGAAAGCTTAAAGAAAGATCAATATAAATCAATGTTTATTTACATTTTGGTAAGGTTATACATAATAATGTCACTCTCAACTTGGCTTCCACCATAATAACTAAAAGCAGCATGAATATGTATGCCACCCGTTGTGAAGAAGAAGGGATGTGTTTTTTTCTGTTCTTTTTTCCCCCAAAGAGGGTTACCAGCACAGGGGTTTGAACTAAATATTTGAAATGGTAATGGTCAATCTCACTGTCAGTCAGGACTCCTGTACTATGGAAACATAGCTAGTGGGGAGCTTAATGAGATTTAGAAGGGGAGATAGAGAGAGCGAGATCTAACTTGAAAGAATGAGAGAGACAGGAAAATAGAGAATTTCCCATATGTTTCTCTCTTGGGATCCATTACTGTTCCTCTCTGCGCTGCAGGGGAAGAGGACTACTACTCCCAACTACAGGCTCCAGCAAGGCTTTTAGAGCTGCTGTGCATCTACTGTAACAATATGAAGTCTAAGGTTGGAATATGAATCATTGAAATACAAAATAAATAAAGAAACATCTACGAATTCCATTAAACTGATGGATAGCCGACCTAAAAGCAGTGTCTATCCAATGGTCCCATGCCACCCTGTACTGTACAGTAACAGTAGTCCTCCCCCCTCCCTTCCGTATCTGGATAATCTCTGACAGTATGACAATCTTCCATCACCAGAATCGTATGCCGGGAGCAGAATTCTGCAACCTACTGACATACTGTGCGTGTTGCTACATTATACTTACATCTGAGGCGTCTGGATTAATCAGAGCTTTTAGCAGTAAGCAGATTTATAAACTCATTTGATCCACATCAGGCCATGCCCAACACAGGCATGAACCTGAGGTAAACATCCAAACAGCAATCCCAGAACTAAGACCTGCAGGTCACCCACCAGGAAGCTAAAGCTAATGCAGGATGTGGATGAGTGCTCGTGGTATCAGATGCCGAGGAGCCTGCAATGGGCAATACCTCTCTATCTCTTTCCCTTTCTGGAAGTGGTGATTTATATAAAACTGCATGCTCACCACAACAAACCAAGTGAAGCAAATATTGCTCATTTCATACTCATTTTAAACTATTCCCCTCTTAACTGTCAGCTCCCTGCTGATACCAGGGGTCATGTTTGCTGTTTTCACTCTCTCAAAGCCTACCCAATTCCAGCTGGAGGTTTTTATGACCTGTGTATAATTCACAGCTTGGTTTGTGATTTGAATATCTGACTGGGTTCCTCCACAGGGATTTACATACAACACTAGGGAAGAGGCTCTATGTCCCATATTGCCGTTATTGTAACTTAGAATAACGATAGTCTTCGCAGAGGAGGCAACAGGCCATGCGTCCATGTGTTTTATAATGTTGTTGGAAGCAAGAAGTCTTCCACACTGAAAAGGCACCTTTATCTGTCAGTGTGACAAACATCAACACACTCCCGTGGCAGCTGTGTAATCAGAGTAGACTCTATGGCACCTTGGGCATTCTCCCCTGATGAGGCTCTGAAGAATAATCACAGCCGTGTTCAATTCATGACAGGAAGATTGGCGTGCAGTGAGTAGAAGCCCCTTTCAAAGACAGAAACATAGCCCCTTCATATTTGTGACAAAGAGAAAAACATATCAGAGACAAAACCAGAAGCCACCTAAAAAGCTTTGCTCACCCTCAACACCCATGGCCCAATTTACTCTAGACAGCCTCTAATGGAATCCTCTGAGAGTTGAATGTTCATGGGGAATTATTGTGGTGTGTAACTTTATTTGCTCTGAAAAATATGATTCTAGGTCATTGAAATCAACGTGCAAAATTAATTGAATTCAAATGAGGAAAAAGAGAGAGTGGGAGAGGCATATTCATGGTCCCACACTTCCACATGAATGGATGAACTACACAAACACAGCCACATCTTAACCACTTTCACAAAATGATCTGTCAAGATGCATTCAGAACTGTTATGTAACGTTCATTAAGTCTTAATTTTGCACAAACTTCTAAGTAAGAAAAATGTGTGACAAAGAAAACTCCATCACTATCCAATGTCTGTAAGCATAAGGAGAGCTTGACCGTAAGATTGAATTGTAGGTAACCTTGAGGATCCTTCCAGATGAGAGGGGCCCTGTGAATGACATGGCTTCACAAAATGTGATAAAGGATTTCTCCATGAGAGAAGGTTGAGCAGGGAGAGAATCTGGTGATGGCTATCATCTCTCTAGCTAATGGAAAAACTGCTCCCGTGTTATGGTCATAACCCATTTAGTCATAGGCCCACTGTCCATGTTGGTGTCAGGAATACAACTGACTTTCAAAACCACACTTATATTTCCATTTAGTCATTTAGCAGACACTCTTATCCAGAGCGACTTACAGTAAGTACAGGGACATTCCCCCCGAGGCAAGTAGGGTGAAGTGCCTTGCCCAAGGACACAACGTCATTTGACACGGCCGGGAATCGAACTGGCAACCTTCAGATTACTAGCCTGATTCCCTAACCGCTCAGCCACCTGACTCCCACACATTAACATTATATGAACATTTTCCTCCACATAAGGCCTGCTCAAATATCACCATACAACATGATTATGTGAAATAACTGTGCGCCCATCCATTATGTATGCAAAGATGACAGCACTAGAAAAAAACATCTCACATTCGCTGACAACTTGAAAGAAAGCTATTTACTCGTGGAAATAATGAAATAACCCACACCGTGCAAGTGTAGTCGCACACAAAAGCATACACTCTGACAGAACATCTATCGAATTGTCTTAAACTGCATCAACAGACTCCCACACACATGTTGGCTCGTAGCTTCTGATACATTTCTGCCTTATTTAATACACATCGTTAGCAGTGATTGACCCATAGGGAAGATCAAGTGATATCTTTAAGGACCCGGTTGATTCAGTCTATATTTGGCCTATGGCTTCAAGCTGTAGCATTACATAATAGGAGTCCTTTCATTAATTAATATTGTTGTGGCGAAAATTCCGACAATATAAAAAAAAAAAAAAATCTATTAACCCTCGTGCTGCCTTCGGGTCACATGACCCAAAGGTTCATAACGAACCATCATTGTGTTTACCCAATTTTACCCAATACAAAACCAAATAAAAATACTTTTCTTTTAACCTTCGCAATGTGGGGGGTCTGAGACAGCCCGACGGTTAAAAGAAAATGCTTCACTTTGTTTTTGTATGCGGTAAAGTTGTCGCAATACGACGGTGGGTCACAATGACTGATGGGTCAGAACGACCCGAGGAGAACACAAGGGTTAAGCACGCGTCAGTCCCTTCCTCCTCAGGGGCATGAGTGTTCTCCTGTCATTCTAATATGGTGTGAATTAAAGTCAGGGAGATTCCTGCTTCTCTTCCAACGCTGTTGTTGTCCATGTACAGAGTGGCCCTTGAGGAACAGTTGGTTGAGAAACAGAAGTCCCCCCCCCCCCCAGGCTGTGGTATCTAAATATCTTCCTGGGCATGCAGCCGTGGGGAGACATGGGAAGACAGCAGAGTGTACCTGTTGAAAACAGCCAGACCCTGGTTGACACACCAGAGGTAAATGGGACAGCACTCTCAGCTGACAGAGGCTTGTCTCTGGGGCAGGTTACCATCCACAGAGATTTTTTTCGTGCCTTTTCTTTTTTTTTTGTTCCACCATCTACATAACGAGGTGACGTCCACCCTTGGCTGGTGGAAGTCCTAAGGCCGAGGAGCGGGTACTTCTGGAGTGCTGTCAACTCAGGACGAATTTGCATTTGCGCTAATCTCATGCGCTCTTTCTGAAAAGGACTCGCAGCCTTTGTTTTTGGCAACTGTCCTGGCCCCATGTCTAATCTCAATGATGGCATCCCTGCATCAGAAGTAGGACATCATTCAGTGTATATGACTCAGACCTGGTATGGACTGTAAACAGGCTGTGCTGTTGTTTCATCATCCACAGGCCATTTCATTAAGTTGAGCTCTGAGAGGCTTTACTGAACCCAGAGCCACGCTTTCACTTAGTAACTAGGGGGAGGAGACACCGAACACACACACATCTATGCAGGCTTCTTTTCCATTATTGGTTTTGTTGAAAGATTGTTTAGATCACTAGTGTATGACAACAAACACAGTAAGGGCTCTGAATTCTGCTGAAGTGCATAGAAAGTTCCACAATTTGTCATCACTAATTGTGCAGCAACTAGTTAGGTAATTTGGACCTGTCTATCAGAAAAAGAGTTCATGCGAGCCTCGTTATTTGCAGAGACATCACATAGACAGCATCCAATATGTTGAGGGAAGACAGCAAGCCCTGGCAATTTTGTCTATCTTAAAACCCGAGGCATGCAATTCTGCCTTTCGACTAGTTCAATCGAATGCAATTTGTGGCCCGACCTTCTTTTCTATGCAATCAAACGGGGGTTTAAGACAACACAGACAATCTACTCCCAAACAAGCTTGAAAACAACTTGGAAGGCATTGACTTATCGATGGAAGCAGTTCAGCTTCTAAGACTGAATAGGCAGGGCAAACTTAGTTTTAGATCAATCCTGCTTTCAAGATTAGACAGCATTGGTCTGTACTGAACTGTACATTACAACACAAGGACTATTTCTCCTTATTTGAATACTGAGAGAATGATCATTTACAAAAAAACACTTGGACAAATATAGTACAGATGTTGGACATCGACCAACGTGTCCAAAATGTAATGCTTTGGAAGCTGTCTTGAGGGGATTTGTGACTAACCATTAATATAGCATATTGTAAACTGGGTAACAAAACATAGATAACAGGAGTATTCAAATCAATCAAGACGTTCATAAATCTGGTCAATACATCTGGAGAAACGCGTAAGACATTTCAGGATGTGTGAATCATATCACGCAATGCACTTCACTACACACACCATATGGCACCAGTGTAAGCATGTGTGCCTGTGTGCGTATGTATATATGTGCCTGTGCGTGCCAGCGTGTGTGTGTGACCAATAGAGCCTATATTTATTTGGGGGTTTGGGGTTGAGGGGTTCAATGCAACTCTGAAACACAATACTATATTACAGAGACGATAAATGATTCCCAAACGATTTTTCCCCAAAAGAAAATTAACAAATGTGTATCACTTCCATGCAGTCCCAAGTAAAAACAAAAAAAAAGCTAAAACATTTACACATAATCACACAATTAATGCATTAAGCCGTGGTAAACAGTAGGCTGCAGTCAAGGTTTTTATCAGAGATTCAGTGTTTTACCTTGGGAGATACAGACGATTGCAAGCACCAACAGCATAACACAGTTTTGTGTCCTCATCTTCGCTGACAGGTCCAAGTACACTTGTTTATAAATATAGCCTATATATTGTGTTGCACAGGGTATCCAAATGTGTAAATAGAGTAAGCTATTACAATTTAAAGCTTTTGTTTAGCTGTAGTCTTTGAATATATCAAAATCGTTCCGCTGAACTTTATAAACTCTCCCGGACCGCATGATAATAGCCTCGAATAATCTAAAAGCGACATAGCTTCATCGTCACTTTGTCCGTAATGTGCGGCCGCAAAAACATGTTTACAATCGTTCAACGAAACTCCAAATATTTACTCAAAAAGTCATTGACAAAACCAGGAAAAACAACGTCTAAATCAAACAATGATACAACGCAATGCCGATAAAGTCAAGTTACTTTCCAGCTCCCGTGGCGCTGTGCGACTCAATGACAGACCACCAATTCACGACTGTCAATCGATGCACATGCTTAGCTACATAGCGTATACTACAAAACCCAAGGCAGACTTAGAATCTATTCTTAAAGAGACAGAGGCAGCATCTGCTCGAGCTCGACCTTTTTGCTCTGTCGCTCGACCCTCTAAACCCTCTTGCGATCATCAGCTGCTGTGATGTTGTGACGGCCGATCAGGCTTAACACAAACAAGTTATTATATTATTATAAGGTCTTTGTAAATACAGGTGTCAGTTGCATTACACATGGCCGGTTGCAACATCATTGCAAGCAATGATCAGAGCAATCAAGAAGACATTAGAGAAATCCAATAAACCTTGACCTCTTTCATTAATTATTAAGTATTGTTATATATTATAATGACATTGATAACTGGAGCTATCATAGAATAGGCTCTCCACCCTCTAAAATATCAATCTGTGGTTCTTATTATGTTATTTAGTTTGGCTTCAGTCTCCACAGATTGTCATTTCTAAAGCAGGTGCTGTTTGTTTCACACCCACTACTCCTTCTTATTGATCTGCAATCTGGCCCTGGCAGGGTCGCTGGAGCCTGGCTCCCCTCTGGGGGGACGACACACTGCTCCCCAGGGAAGGCTCTGTTTCATCCAGCCCTCTCCCGTCACAGCCCAGCCTCCCGGCATCCCTGGCCTTTGCCCTCTCACAGCATTGTCTCTGTGTCGTTCACCGAGAGCCATACATGATGGAGAGGGCCGTGGACTAGAAGGCGCCTGCCCTCCATTGTCCCACTGAAAGGGCTGAAAATTGGACAACGGAAGAGGAGTCCAGACGCCTGTCGCGGGGCAGATCACAAAGAGAGGCTAGAGCAGCATTAACCCCGGCCCCAGTGGAAGAGGGTTGTACCTTATCAAGGATCAGATCAGCTGAATGGAGCGCAGTCGTGGAGGGCTCAATTGAAATGTTGAGGGACATTGACTCCTTGGGACATGCGAGCCTTATTTAGACAGCTATATAGTTTACCAGAGGCCAGTCCTGGAGCCTCACTCCCACACAGAGTAGATTCACCCGTCTTCTTCTTTACCCACAATGCAATGGTGTCTTTGTGACTTTGAGTGACAATGATTTTGATTGTTAATGTTATGCACACATCTACAGAACATATAGTGACAAACTCAGATTTCATCAATGTAAATTTCAGTGGAAGCATTCTGGATTGTTTGTTTTTTCTTCTTCAAAGACAGTGCGGATGTGTGTGTGTCTGCGTGTGCGCATGTGTGTGTGTTCGTTATGCAGGCAATGGGAGTAAGGGATAGAGAATAGTGGGTTCAGATGGGTACAGATGGTGGGCCTAGCTGGTCTGTCTCTGGTGAAGAATGTGAGGTTCAGCTGTCTGCTATTTGCCCCAAGCCCTGACCTCATGTCTCCTTGTAAACCGTCTGGCTCCAGTTCCTCGCCTGCTCTCCGCATTGTTCTTCCCTTCCTTAAAATCCAAGGCCGTAAACTAGAGCTGCAAGTACGAATTTAGATTTACTGACCCAAACAATCACACCAAAACCAACAACCCTCAATTTGTGATATGGAGTTTCAGTCAGGTTATGACAGAACTATACACCCCCTGCTCACTCACGATGGTTTTCACTGCACTGCAGTTGTTTTCCTCTGCCCACCTACCTAACCTACCTACCGAGCTCACCTGAGGTCTGTCCTCCTCAGCACACACAAAAAGGTCCTTAGATGTTGACCTCTGTGCTATCGAGATCAGCAGCTCCCATTAGTCACTGGTACAGACCCCTTTGTCTTGCATCAGCCCCACTGTGTGAGAGACCTTCAGTCAGCTTGGAGGACTTCAGGCTTTATTTATAGTCCTGGTGTCACTGCGGCACAAGACCAGTGGCAGGTCATTTACATCCAATACAACAGAGTGCTAAGGTAAGCAACTAATATCACAGCAACATTTGGCTCCCTGCCCAGCTTTTCTCATTTCAGATCTTTTGGCAAAGCAATATATGGCAATATACACATCCTCTTGTCATACCCTCGAAACGTCGGTTAGCAAATTGTGTGAGGGCTCTATTTGTATTGAGTGCTCTGGAGAGAGGGAGAGATGCTACGCGGCTCTAATACTCAGCTTTCATCCGTCTACCTGGAGACCACTGCTGACTCCTGCTGGATCTGAGCCACAAACCGTTAATGAGGCTGTAAATGAGCCAAGGAGAAATCACACTCACTCTTTCTCTTATTTAATCTACTCTGCATTTACTCTATCTTATCAATCTGTTGCCACTTCCGGAGTACTCACCTATCACCTGTCACTGAAATAACAACTTAGCAGTACAGAAAACAAACTATCTAGTATATCACATTGAAAACGCCAACACAGTAATTAAAACACATAAAAACCAATTGTCTATCTTTCTTGTTCTTCTGGGGTAATCATCACCGCCTCTTCAGATCCCTTGTCTTGTGCCAGAGATGTTTTTATTTCTGCAGCCAAAACACTCCCGTCAGTCAGCTGAAGATTTGTGACTGAGAACAATGATGGGGTCAATGAGTTATAGTTCTCTTGATCTTCCACGCTCTGTTTTGACGGACATCTGTGCTCCATGCAACACTGTATACCGCCATATGGGGCTACTCGGGCCCAACGGTGGTGAAAGATGGAGGAAGTGATGAAAAGAGGAGGAGGAAGCAGAAAGAATGAGTAGAATCGCTAAAAGGATGAGCGATAAATATATCCAAAATCCCATATGTCAGACCATTAAAGTGCTCAGTGCACTCTCTACTGGCCACATACAATATCCCTTCACCCATTCACCTGTCTTTTTCCACACAGACTTTCATACATTATATAGATTATGTTTCACTACATAAGTGAAACATTTTTAAATACCACACTATAGTATGCTGCAAATGCACACAATTACTATGCACAATACTGCCAATCTACGTTTCTGTGATATAAAAAAACAAATCTGCAAAAGAAAAAATATTAATGAAACAGTAATACCCTGTTTAACCACTAGAGAGAGTCACAACTGAGTGTATGGAACAATTTATAAAGGTACAAGGCAAATATAAATCATCATAAGATAACAAATACCGTAATTTTAAGTGTATCAAAATAAACAACAAAATACACGAGCCACACCATGTATCAAAATTGTCCTTCATTGCTGTTTTGATCTGTTGTAAGCACTAAACTGAGGGTAAGGCTTGCACACTGCAGATGAGTGGGAAAAATGATCCCAGTGTCATTATCTTCTGAGTCTGAGTTGTCTATGGCCACAAAACTAGGCTCTTCCTCACCATTGTGTCCTATAGTAGTGCTTGGAGCAGGATCTTCCCTTAACATCTCATCTCCTAGGGTAACATCAGAGCTGGGAAATAAACAGGTGGATCCTTCACAACCTCGATATTACATGTTATGCATATAAACAACATTCTCAGTTTTACACATTCATAGAAGATGGAGACACGATAGTAATCTGAAAAAGGCAAAAAAACATATCTGAATCCGCCTCATTGCCCAGATGCAAGTATAAGGCTCAGATAAGATCATAACCCATGTACCGCCCTCCCTCCAGAACCAATCTGCTCTGTTATGTCCTACGTACAGTGAACAGTGATAAAGCTCCCCCGCTCGGAAGGCCCCCTCTCTTTGCTAACATAACGCGAACATCAAGCCTCACAAACAATCTCTGTAGCTGTCCGCCAAAGCTGCTGTCATGGCAACTACCTTATCGGCCCTCGGAATCTGAGATGCGAGTCTTTGCCTTGGGGAATGGGGAGCGTTACAGGTTGATAATAGACCACCTCATGTCACCAGTCCCTAAAGAGCAGGCGCGTGAGCCCCAATCCTAAATAGTTTATTATCAGTGACTATGTGAAGCGGGTGATGGGTGTCCTGTTGACACAGTTGTGTAAATAGTCACAAATAATGACCCGGTCAGACTAGCGAGATTGAACTCACCCTCCATGGGGATAACTGCCTTGATTGTCGAATGAACAGATAACAAACGTTTAACAGGAGAGGACTGCTTTTGACATAATTTTGCAATAATAACAAGAAAATAATTTATTTCAGTTTCTAGACAGTTCTTTCATACAGATGCTGATAGGACAAATACAATGTGTGTCTACCAATCCACTTACTCACCATTCAAGATGCTTGCACTGAGAGATGTATTCATAGAGAAGGATGAATCAGCAGTTGTATTGGTAAAATATGCTCTGTAACCAGCATCTGTGCTCTTGGAAGTCGTAAAAACATTTAACTGGAAAAGAGTCAGAATCAAGTCCAGCCACATAATGATTCCAAATTGAAAAACCTTAAATGGTTATTTCTGCTATTCCCAAAGATGCGTTCCACTTGTTCTTCCTACCATGAGAACAAACAAATTCTGGTGTTTGCCACAGACAACAGTCCAAAAGTCTCATCCCTCTTGCTAATCTTTCTTCTTTCCCTGTAATAGTCACCTAATAGCCCCTCTCTCAGTCCATCACAGCTTGTCTCTCTCTCTCGTTCGTACTTGCGTCACCTCTTACCTCTCGTCTGCCACTCTGCAGCTTGGTGACTGGTAGGGAATGTCTGCCCTTTTGGCAAACACAGGTCAATATGGAGAACATGCAGACAGCCCCACCCATGAGATTAACAGTGAATACACATATAAAAGGCAAAAACAGAAACAGAAAGGTTCCCCATTCTTGTAGTAGTGCTACCTCAGTCTCCTCTGTCACATATAGAACCTATGTGTTTGACTCTCCCTTGTACCTCTGACCTTTGACACATCTGGCCATGGATGGAGTGCTATTACTGGAGGAGCATCCTAAAACAAAAGAGAGCCAGAGAGATGGGATTGTAATCGCAGACTGATCTGTAGTTTCTGTTCTTTCTTCTTTGTTCCTCTCATTAGGTGGGCATTCACAGCTGAGGAAGAAGGAGAAAGCTCTGCTTTGTATTCATTAGTGTTGGTTCTTTACAGCCAATTAAAAGACTGCCCAGAGAGGACTATCTTTGGACATTTCTGTCTGTTCTTCGATGATTTAGGATTAGGTTGAAAGTATATATTTGAATAGGCCCGGTTGGCCTGAAGTCTACTTTGTCCAAATAAAACCATATTCTAATGAAGATAGATCGAAATCCAAAGCAGAGTTTAAGCAAGCAGGGGATTTTTTATGTGAGTTTGGGGATGTCCACATGTGCATTACATAACAGTGTGTTAAGCGCACTGTATGCAGATTTATGGCACACAAATATTCTGTCTATATCACACAAACCAAATGTGTCCTGTAAATGTCATTTGCATTCATTTGTCAGGTTATAGTCCTCCTATTTTGAGGTAAACTGATGTTCCACTCGACCACTAGATGGCAAAGGAGAATCAAAAGTCAATGTAAAACCAGAAAATCCCAGAAGCTACTTTAGATGGGCTAGAATTCACTTTTAATGTGACATTATCCTCAGCTTGTTTAAAAAGGCAGAGGTGAATAGTAGTACAAAAGAGTTCAATAGAACCATTCATTAGCGCAGGCTGACTATCAGTGAGTCATGCCTAGTCCTGTCTCCCACCAGGCATTGCGATAAGGGCTTCTAGGCTGTCAGACATGTTTAACAAAGACATTTTTCAGGAAGGTAATGCATATCCAAGAACAGAAGATACCAAGAATATAGGGAGTAGGCTACAGGCTGCATCCTTATTTTGGGATTGTGAGTAAAACTATGGCAGGCTGCGGATAGGTGATCCTAATACTAGAGTACTCCAATGGATCAAATACAATTATTATTGTGCTGATGCACTGATCAGTGTTTCCCCTACCATTAAATTAGGGGGGCGTCCCGCCCCTCCAACGGCACCCCCCCCCCCCCCCCCCCGGAAGGTCAAGTACAAAAAATGTTTTATTCTTTAATATAGCGCCAGATCACAAAATAAGTCATTTAAGGTTACCTTTCCTATAAAACAGGTCTATAGCTTGCTCTTTTATTAAACAAACTAAATGGCCTTATGTTATTTATCTTATTTACAGCTGTAAACCTAGGGGAAACACTGCTAATGTATAATCTTGTGGAGATGTATTTGAAAGAGACAGAACCCAACTATACAGGGAACACTTCTACATTTAACTTGAAAATATCGAGGTTTTGGGCTTAGAAAATGTCCACTGTGCAGTTTGAGATTAGTGCTTTTTGCCATACCCAAAATAAATAATTAACACCAGCCATCGGCATCAAGTTTCCTTGATATGTTGGTTTGCTCTCATGTCTGGAAATAGTATAAAGATGGTCGAAGGATATTCGCAATGCAGACATGTATCTTCGTCTTCAATAAATCGACACATGTAATACAAATATCCAGATGAACCCCGGGTTTAGTGTAACTACTCATATATGGTTGATGCACTAATTTTAGCTGGTGAACTGAAAATCGTCTATGACCTCAAAATTCCCTCAAATTGGCTGACAATGTTAAAATGAGGGAGATGCTGCACCCAAAATATGAGAAACATGAAAAATTCAGAGGGCTGCCAGTCAATTATTAACTCTCGCTCCTATTAACCTGGTAGGAGCATCTGCTATGATGATGTTGTGGGAATGAGATATGTGATCTGTCATGCTTTCTGCGTGTGCACTCACTGTTGTCAAGGTGGGATGGGGTCAGATCAGACAGAAAACATGTTGAATTTAATATTGTATAATGAATCCATGACATGCCACTACTAAAACAACACATGGACCCACAGCCATAAATATTTCATCTGACAACCCATTTGAGTTGAGACAGCAGGACCTCAGACTTACATTACAACTTAAAAGCCTGGCTCCTGCCCCATTACAACGTTGACTAATGCGTCTCTTGGGGGACTTCTATATCAAATGTTTTCTGTTCAATGTCATATTAACTATTCTTATCTTCATAAAAATGCAGTGCATTTAATTAATCTAACTATTGAGGTCAGTGTATGTTATAAATCCTATAAAATAAATTAATCCAAGAGTCTGCATGGTAAAGAGGTTCTGATACACGGCACCAGGGGAGAAATGTAGCGGAGGTCGGCACCTGTACGGAAAAAGGATTAGGGGGCGTTCCCGGCGCGCGCAGGTGCCAGCTATACATGGACGGCTGAAACCCTGGGAACTAGAATAGTTAACGGTTCTAACCTACGAGCGTGTTGAGAGACGCTCAGAAAGATGCAGGAGAGAGCAAAACTGGAGAGATGAGATGTATAAGTGTCATGGCGAGACAGTGAACTATTTTCTCGTGGTTTAGTGTTCGACAGTGCTTATAGAAGTGCAAACTCGCCAGTGCTCTGCAATGTCATCTATTGTTTGGGTGCCGGACGGGAAAAGGGAAATTATTCATAACCGTTAACGTGAGCTTCAACACGCTTTCTTTGTTATACGTGCTTAGCTAAACATTGTCTATTTACTCTCCAAGGACAACGCTCCACGGTAGCTTACTTGCGAATAAGTTTTAGATCTGAGGGGACTTACCTTGCACCGGAACAGACGGTTAATGTTGGGAGATGGAGATATCATGGAGAGCTCGTGCCCTGTTGACGTTGGTATGGATAGTCCAAGGTAAGATATTTAAGCCTCAAATACTTTTGTGATATTGATTGAAGTATTTTTTTGTATCTTTATTTTGGTGAGTAAAATTCTTTGCTTGGCAAATGTTCATCACGTACAAAAGTTTTCCGCATCCAAAGAAAGACGTTTTTGTGTGTAATATATAAATGTGACTAAATAACTAGAATATTGGCTAGTTAGCATAACTAGTGACGTCACACCTGTGCATTACATTTAGTCATTTATTTATTTATTGCATTAACTGTACATGCACTGCTTTTTCCAATATTTTGTATAAACTTGCTTTTATTTCTTTGGAGGCGTGTTTGATAAGGAAAAGCCTACAAAATAGGATACCCTTTCCTATTTTCTTCAAGGTATAGTTTTTTTAGTGTGTACATTAGGCTAAATGATAGGCTATTCATTTGACAAGTTGCACCTTTCATTGCACTCAGATGGACCCAAGACAGGTGCCCAAGACACTATATTTATCAACAGTGTGAAATGTGCTGGTGTGAAATTGGTAAATCCCACTTTGACACTATCAAACTTAAATCTAGACTATACCGCGTTATCTAATTTGCTGTTGGCATCATCTTTGAAACCTATAACAACCGCAGGAAGACATATAGTACGCTGGCCATTAAACCAATAAGGGCTCTGTGAGTCTTATGCACGGACACCGCAACAGGGGGGAGATTAGGATGATTCTAAGGACCCTAGTCAGACAGGGGGCCCAGCAGAACCCCACACTTTCCTGTATGATTTTGGGGCCGGGAGTAGGCCTACATTACATCAGGGGGCTCAGAAACCCTAGCGGCGCCCCTGGTCTTAGCTGTTGGGCATGTGTTTGGTTGTAATCAGCCACTCAATGACACTTACAAATGTTTAGTTAAATTAAGAGTCAATTTATATACACAATAAAGGACTGATTAAGAAAAGCTAGGTCCATTGTGGTCCCTTATCTTTCAGGCAGCAGAAATCAGATTTGTTTTGTAATCACTGACTGGCTGCAGCTTTTTAACAAGGTACTGGCAAGCAGGCTTTGCGATGAGATTAAAACATTTGGTGACTCCTGGTTTGACTGGAATTAACATGGTCAACATGAAATGTGTTTTGATGTGTCTTTATTGATGTGTCTTATTAATCCCTCTCCTGGAGAATGACAGTATGGATCAGGAGGATAGCCGTAGTTTACCATTTTTTTGTCCCCGTAGGTAAGTCTATGTGTTTGAAAAGATACTTAAGATATTTATATGTTAAGGGACAGGCTTTGATGTCATGTCAGTGTGATCACTGTGTGTCAGGGGTTAACTCTGTTTCACACTTGAAATGACAGGTTTCTGGGGCTGTGTGGAATTATTCTATAGCTCCCATCCGAAGCATAGGGGACCATAGTAACGCAAACCTTTTGTTAGACAGCTGACAGGATGAGAAAAGGCAGTTGGGTACTCAGTCTGGCCAGTCGCAGAGATGTCTCAGAAGATATGATATTGAAAGTGCTGTGTCTTAGGCCCTGTTAATTGTATAAACTACTCCCTTACTCTTTGACTGTTTCAGCTTCCCTTAGCTTTATAATAAATTGAGCTTTACAAGATAAAATGAATAAAAATCATCTGATAATAGTCAAAATAGGCGCAGCCTAACAAGCAGATTATTCCAGCGGAGGTGGATGAAGTCTCTGCTTAGAGTCGCCCATTCCTCTCAGCGTAAATCATTAGCGGGTCTAATGCCTAGCTAGCATGGTCAATTATATGTGCCCCCCGCATATCACCTAGAATGTACCAATCCCACAAAGTCAATATTTCACCTAATTAACGGCTACAGCTTGCCTTGGACTAACAGACAGTCGTTAATCAAAAGGCAACTTGCCTGGAACTAATGGCTAACACGTCACTGTGAGTTGTTTAACTAGATGGAGTTGGAGCAGGCTCTGTTCTTGAAAATCCTCCACAGTCTTTACTGTGCAGACTACTGTATGTCATTTCATCTCTACAACAACAGCGAGTGCAATGTGTACGTGTAGAAGAGGATCTGTAGCTACCATCTGCCAGAGTAATACTAATGTGCCAGAATTAAAAAATCCTTATTTTAATGAGCAGCGAGACACAAAGTTTGTTTTCAGTCTCTCAATCTATAATCAAGAATTTCTTAAATTCATCCGCGAGTGTGCCACTCTGGGAGGGACATAAACCGAATGTGTCTGACAGCCGGTGCAGTGAAGCAAAACACCCCAGACTGACTGACTGGCTGCTGTTAAGGTGCAGCCACAGCGGCGGCTTGTCATTATTCCCTCCCCACCACTGCCTCCATCCAGGGCCTGTCCTCATGTGACTAATGATGCCTGAGAGGGCAGACCTGCTCAGGCTCGGGTCGCCACGGAGATGAGTCTATCAGGGTGCTTTGCAGAGAACTCATCATCCCACCATCATCCCACTCTGCCAATTAGCGAGTCAACCTGCCTCAGCTTTACCAGAATCCCTTTTCGGTTATTTTTGTGTGTGTATGCTGTCTTAGTATCGTGGCTTTTCTTAACCTTAGACTTCTCAAATGCATCGTTTGGAATGTCCTTCTTGCTGTTCTAACTTTCTTTCAAGAAATGTCTGCACTGTACTTCTGACCTTTGGCAACATGCAAAAGAGACTGCCTGTAGGCAAAGCAGTAAGCAGAGCTCTGGAGTGTACAGCTCATAAATCATGAATCTCACAGAGAGCAGTCTTCCATTTACACCCAGGCGTGGGTGAGGACTGTGGTGATTTAGGCCAGGTGCATCATGGGAAATAGCACACACTAATGAGGTACAATCCCCCCCTCTAAATGAGGCCTTTGCCCTGATAGACACCAGAACGTGGGTGTCAGAGATCACACAAGCAGCGCACGCCCCAGTGGAACACAACTAACCGACAACAACTGGATGAATGACGGATGACGTCTGAATCCTGTTGTATACCACTTCATTTAACATTTAGATATATGGTAAATCATTCAATTTTTTGTAATTTATCACAATGTGTTTGAGCCTGCCTCTTCAAAGGTGTCTATGAGCACAGTTGTTGAGTCACATTATATAGATGGTAACGAATCCCTGTTACATCTTCTCTTTCAGCCACATCCTGACACACAGTGCAGCTTTTTAAAACTAAAATATGTGTACTGTGTTCCATTGACAGTTCTAAAAGGCTTCTTTTATCCGAGCCCACGATTGATGTCAATGGGTACAAGGCTTGAAGACGGCTGGTCTTCAACACATGCCTTTTTTCGTCCACTTCGTCATCCAGGTGGGAGGGAAAGCAAGACTTTTGTGTTTAGAGATAATGCAAGATTGGGGATGGTCAGGTGTAATTGTTAAGAGATGGGCTATCGTGGGTGTTTTTGGTGGGTGATATTGGCCAAGATGGGTTTGTAAACTAAGTGTTTTTGGAGATTGGTTAGTTTTGTAATGGTGGATGATAGGCCTGGGGAGCAAGGCTTGATGGTATTTTTGTTGTGGTGGTAAAAGGGCAGGTGATGAATCCCCAGGAAAAGAGGGGGGAGATGGATGGTTTTGTCTGTGAGGAGATGGAAGATCAGTATTCATTGAGGAGTGAGGGCACCCTTTTATCCCCTTGCTGTCTCCATGCTTCTGGGCCAGGGGGTTCAAGGTGTTGTTCTGAGCGACCGGATGGGGTTACTTGGTGTTAAAGGCTTCAGATCTGGTTATATGAGGCTAAGAACCATCCCTGCTGTCTCTATGGGATTCACCTTAAAGATTAAGTGTACACTTACCACTCTAAAGCTGATTTCTGAATTGTTTGGATACTCTCACTTTTCAGACAATTTCATGATGATATGGTCCTTATCAAAATACTGTATGTAACTTCTGTGCTTAGATAACTCATAGCCATCTTATACAGCAACAGGCCAGATGTCATGAGAGAAAAACCTACTGTAGCTGGACCCTGCGGGAGTCATTTTACCTCTAACATCAATCTACTCCAGTATCAAACGCTGCTCTGTGCTGTCCCTTCGGTAGTAAGGCAATTGCCTTTAGAATTAATGCTCCAGGGTGGTGGCAGATACCGCTTAATATAGAAACAGTCAACCAACCAAGAAGGAGAGAATGTACTGCAGTGTATTCTACAGTCATGCCTTTCCAACCCAACACTTCTTCCAATTGACTGAGGATTCAAACCAGGGAAGGTACTATAATGATTAGGGGTGTAACAATATATCGTGGAACAATATATCGCAATACAAAATGTTTACAATATGTTTCGTAGAGTTATGGTAATATTTTTACAATACGACGTCCGTTTGATCCTATTGATTGAGCTGCCAGCGCGCGACCTACTCTGCACCTGCGTCATGCATGCATTCACTGCATTCACAGAAATCGCTTGAACGGACTTAACTAAATTGTATGTACAACAAAGAAAATTATTGAAAATGTTTAATGTTTTGGAAATAAATCTGTTAAGTGAATTTCAGTTTAATTTCAAATGTTGTTCAAAATATTATGATACATATTGTATTGTACACCCAGTATCGGGTTACGTATTGAATCGTGAGCTGAGTGTATCGTTACACCCCTAATAATGATTTTACCTCAAATCAATTGACCAATCTACCTTTCACTCAAAGCTATTCATTAATGAGCCACGGTTTCAATTTACGTCTTGAGAAAGAAGGCTTATTTCCTAGTTGGACTGAGGTCTACAAGAGATGCCGTACGGAAATCAATGTCATTTGAACAAGAACATGTAAAGATCAGGGAATTGCAACTCAGGCTCTGATCTTGTATTCATGAAAAATTGATTTGAAAGCACCTGCGTTGTCACTATTTCATTTGTAATAGGTATTCTGGATAAAATGTATTTACATGTTCGACATTTCATTGAATATATAAACAAAGACACTCAGATCAAGATCACATACAGTAGGCTACATACGTCTGTATAGTAGGATGACAGGGACCTTTCTATTATGGACTGTTATAATGGGTGGTTATTAGCCTTAAATTACATATGACTCTTTTTGTTGTCTACACCAGTCTCCACTAAGCCAATGTTGCCACTTTCGACTAATATGTTTCCAACGTAATGAGGTAATGACACTCAAAATGTTGTGAAATTGGGTCTAGGTTATATACCAGCAGGTCATAAGCCTAATACATGGTCATTGCATTAGAGGCTCTCAGTCAGGGGGGAACAGTGTCGTTTCTATTTCAGACCCTGAAGTTGGCTGGCTCTCTAAATTGATCTAGTCTCAGTAAAGTGCACAGGACAGACCAGGAGAAACCTGCTCCAAGCTGATAAGACCAGTAACCCTAACTACTTTAAAGGCATGGCACAGACTCCATCTTATATTATTCCCATTTCAGTTAGTAAATGTAGGTGAAGTAATAATATGCACTCAGACATGGGCTGTAACGTTTGAAGTTCAGTCAAGAAACTTAGGCAGGTGTGGAACAGATTTTTTTTGAACATTCTCAAAAAAAATTGTATTTGATATTGCTGCTACTGGTAAAAAGGGAGGTGTTTGTTAGTAGTGGGCATCAAGTTGAGTAAAATACTATTTTGTTTGGTTGTGAATGGAGTGCTGTGTGGCCAGGCTTAATGCATTCCGTGTACATCTATCTTTTTGATCTGTGTTCACCACAGGAATGGTTCATTCATGAAAACCTGTTAGACATTGGCATTGTCAAAGTTGGGTTACCAAAAGCTAATTTTGGGGTTGAGTGGGTTCAGATCCATACAGAGGGAATCTGTGGTGTGTAAAATAAAGCATAAAGTGTTTTGGGAAATTGATTTACTGGCCGGGAATGTCTCTGGTCAGTGAAGCCTGACATTGAAAGACCAGGCTCTGTGTCAGACTCAGTGGTATTTTCAAGCAGGCAGGTTCAGTACCCAGTAGACATGAACCCATGCATCTGCATTTCTATCAGTAATATTTCAGCAAAGGAGTATTCGTAGCCAGTGCCTGTATGGTCCTCCACAGTGACAGTAAGCCTTTGTTCAGTTTGTTTTATGTGAAAAAGCTGAAAATGAATCATGACAGAGTTCTTTAGAAGTAGAGATCAGTGCACAAATTTAAATCTACCCATCAGTGCATTCATGTGCACAGTTGTATTCATATCCCTTGTGTGATGACTGAATTAGCTTCCTAGGCAGGCCACAGACAGGGACATATAATTTTTAAGGATGTTTGTGTTTTATTGGGGGGAAGCCAAGGAATATAATTTTTTTACATCAGTGATTTTTTAAGGTCAGAAGTACATGTATAATCATAACTATGTGAAAAGGAAAAGTACATAGTACATGCGAGATACTAAATTAATAACTGCCTTCGGTTCTCTATTGAGTCTTTCTGCTATGTTTACTTTTATTGGTGCAGTTTAACCACAATCCTAGAATGCGAGCAGCAATGTTAAGGCTAGTTTTCAAAATACTTTGAATGACCAAAAGGTAAGTCAAAGACAGGATGTCAGTAATGAAAGGAAATAGAGTTTTATTTGAGCCTTGAAAATTCTACATTCGAGCAGGTAATATCCATCTGGCATGTGCCGTCACTCTGTGTGTTCCTGATAGTGTTCAAACACTCTTCCGCTTGGGGAATTCAACTTTGATGGGAAAAGGTTATTGAAATTCCTAATTTCTGTTTTATTTTCACACTTGGGCGGGTTACCCATCCACAGTCCATTCCCCATTGCCTCTCTCTGTCCCATGACTATCCTTCCAAATCCCAATAACTCTGCATGGCCAGATATCGTGGGCTTTCTGAAACTATTCTCAGGAGTGACAATTGTATATCTCCTAATAAAAAATAAAAAAAGGTTTCTCTATGAGCATTAGCATCATCCGGTTTTGCTATCATATTTATTTTGTCTTTGTGGCCCAAATAACAGTAGGCCATATAGTAGGTCCACCATGCCATGTAGAGTAGCAGAGATCATGCCACTTTACATGCTGCAATATCTCATAATAGTTCAGTAAATATCATGGCTCAATGCACCAACAACCCTGTGTAGCTTACCTGCCATTATTAAACATGTATACAGCTCACTTTATCTTGTCCATGCTTTTGAAATACAGAATTGCTATGCAATTTTCAATATTCAAGAATTGTAACACAATTCTGACATTGTAAGACAATTATTGTTGTCTTTTTTTACTGATGTGTTAATCTACTGATTAATCTGAGTAATATTCTGATAAAAGGAATTTTGGCCAACTATTGTCTTGGCATAATGGTCTAGGTCAAAAAAAGTTAAATTGTGAGTAGCTTCTGTTGAGGTCATCAACATCACAATGTATTTAGACTTCTATTAATAAAAATACCCCTTCCACGCTCTTAGATGGTCTTAGAAAGAGGTATGAATCTCTTACACCAGAATTGATCCCACTTCCGAGAAAAGGTTTTTCTTTGAAGTGCGATTGGCTTCAAGCCAGAGTTAAATAGACAACTTTAATTACATTAGGTGGTGCCACAATGTCCAACATAAGTGGTGTATTCACAATATGATGTTTGATTTGAACTTTGATATTGAAGTTGATAGAGCCAGACTGACTAAAGAAATTTAAGACTTAAGAATCCCCAATAGTTTAAGAGGGAACCCATTAATATGGGTAGAAATATTTTGTAATAGCAAGTAAAGAAGTGTATACACCCTCCCCATCTGCTTCACAAACACACAGGTTCTGAGGCAATTGTGTCAAAAATGAAAACACAGTGGCCAGATTAAAGGGTGTGACCCCCCCCCCCCCAACCCCAACCCCTCCCCATGCCACTGGGATTCTGTGCGTCCCCGGGTCCCTCCCTCTTAAAGCCAGCTTGGACTGATAATAAGATTAGAATGTGGAGAGAGAGCTTAGCGAACCTGGCCGAAGAAACATCAGCCATGCTCCATCAACAGGAGTGCCATGGAAACGGAGCTTGTTGGAGAGAGGGGCGTCGCCTGGCCTGACACCTGACACTGCTGACACATAATGTAAAGCAGAGAACAGTTGTGTAAAATTATTTGATATTATGTATACTGATGAGAGTGAGAAAGGGAGAGAGAGGGGGAGTTACCAAACACACACACTTACAAGTGTGCACGCAAAGATTTACGCTAATCCCACTCAGCGCTAATCTTATGCACCACACACACACAGAACATTCCTCCCCCAAGGGACATGCGAGTGGCCTTATGACAGTGGCACCATCCAAACTAATCAATGCTCCGTTGATCTGTGTGTGAATTAAAGACTTAACCCCTTTACTGCCAACTGTCACAGAGATAGAGGCATAAACTGACATAAATGGAACAACAACACGTGGAGATAATTAATGAAGACTGTTTACTGTAAATAAGTATACTTACCGAACAGTCTAAACCCAACTCCGGAGACCGGAGTGTTCTTGATAATGGTAAGTAAGTAAGTAAGTAAGTCTTTATTTATATAGCACATTTCATACAAGAATTGTAGTTCAAGGTGCTTTACATAAAATCAATAAAATCAATAAAAACAATAATACAAGTGATAAACAATTCAAACAAAAATAAAAATCACAATAAGATCTCTGTTCAAGAGAGAAAACAACTTTAAAAAGTAGGAAAACCCTTTTGAGATAAAATTACTTAAATGCTTCGGTAAAAAGGTAGGTTTTAAGCTGTCTTTTAAAAATGTCTAGAGTGTTTGCTTCCCTAATATTTATGGGTAATTTGTTCCATAGTTTTGGGGCGTAATTGACAAAGGCCGAATCACCAATCTTCTTATGACTGCTTCTGGTGACCTCTAATAGGCCTGCATTTGATGATCGCAGTGTTCTAGCTGGTGTGTAGTTTATAAAGGAGTTAGCAATGTAGCTAGGTCCTTGTCCGTGTAGAGCTTTGTATGTGAGGAAAAGGACCTTAAAGTCAATTCTGAAGGTAACAGGGAGCCAGTGTAAAGTAGCTAGGACAGGACTAATGTGTTCTCTCCTTTTAGTTTTGGTTAATAATCTAGCTGCAGAATTTTGAATGAGCTGTAGTCTTTCAGTGGTTTTCTTGGGAAGACCAGTGAAAAGTGCGTTACAGTAGTCCAGCCGGCTGGATATAAAAGCATGAATTAACTTCTCTGCATCATTTTGGTTTATGAATGGTCGTACCTTTGCTATATTCCTCAGGTGAAAGAAAGCTGTTTTGGTCACTTTATTAATGTGAGAGTTGAAATTCAAATCTGAGTCCAGGATTACACCGAGACTCGTCACCTCTGGTTTAAGACAGGGGGTTAAGCCTCCAAGATTCTTAATAAGCATCTCTCTTTTGGATTTGGGGCCACATAGTAGGACTTCGGTTTTGTCTTCATTTAATTTAAGAAAGTTATCATTCATCCATTTGTTTATTGCCAACAGGCAGTAGTTGGTAGCTGGTCTATATTCTGTCTTTTGGTGTTGACATCTCTTTTGGCAGTTCTCTTGATGTGTGCTCCAGCCTTAGCTTTCATCTGCCTACCAGCTCAGTCTGAGATCAGGGATAACCTACAGGATGGTATCTCCCAGCGGTGTTGAGCTGATGACCTGGAAAACTGTCTCACCGACCCCGGGCCCTGATTGACAGACCAGTAAAAAAAAAACATCCTTCTATTGTCAATATTAGTGTGTCTTGCAGGTTGAGATGGAAGCATGTGAGATCTATTTTGGAAATAACACAAGATGTACAGAACTGCAGATAGCTGGATTTAGCATGCTAGCTTTCACAGTGGTTGGTCCTGTCAACAACTACAAGAAACAGCTTCTCGTATTTTTTTAAACAGCGCAGTGAAATATAGCATTTATTTTATCTATTTCTTGTGTGCAAGGAATGTTGAACAAAGTTCTGGTTGAATAAAAACGACATATGTTTATGGTAATGTAGCACACCTCAGCATGCATACCGTCTAAATAATTATTTTTGAATGTTATGTAGCTGAGGACGGCTGCACCTCTTGACGTTGCTGTGTTTTATCACCAATTCTCCGCTGACTCAGCCTCTGCCGATGCAACGCTGCTGTTGATCGATTAAAGCACTCGGAGATTTGACAGTGTTTTTCAGTCTCCAAGTTTCATATCTCATAGATTTGCATGGCCCACCTGCTGCTGCCATCTTCAGCAGTTTTATAAAAAAATAAAAAAATAAAACAGGAGCCAAAAATACAACTGGTTCTTCTTTTTCTTTGACTGCTAGGGGCTCTGTAAAGTATAATGTTCTGTTGGCGTCAAAGTTTGAGAAGATCAATCACAAGTAGCCATATTCTGTGTTATAAAGAGGAACCCTGCTATTGCTAATGGAACACACCATTCTCATTCTTGGCCTCTGGAAAATCTTGATTTAGTTCTTCATCTGTACAGCTGTCTCCTTATTTGGATTCTCATCCAATTTTTTGTAATTTATCCAAAGAATTTATGGCTCTAGAGGAGCCTACCTTGTTAAATGATCAGGAGATCAAATCCGAGAGCTGAGAACTGTCTAATTCTCTCCATCTCCCCCAGCAGATCTAGGAGTGAAGCTTAGGTAAAATGTTTATTTGGTGTCATAACCTCCATAGTCTCCATTTTCTTAACAAGCTTGTCAACCCTTCCCTCTCCACCAACTGTTTACACTTAGGGTGTTGAAGGGGGAGGATGTTACAGAAGCCAAAGAGGATTATTACAGTAAGAAACCTGAATAATCTCACTCTTGTCTTTCACTATGACACAGAAGCCCAACCAGGTCAGTCTGAAGGAGGCTGCCCCCATCTAATCTCACCATCAGCGATCCTATACTCATGCTGCTGCTACCTGTTTATCGGTTTGCCCTGTCTTGAAAGGCTAAAAGCCTGTATCTGTTAATCACTTGTAGCAGGGTGTGGGAACCATTGAATCCTTTTTTTTGGTGGCTTAATCCATGAGTATACCCCATGTCATGTCACCTCACTAAATTACACCCCGTCTAATGTGAAAAAAAGGCTTTTGGGGATTATTTTTAGACCGTCTGTTATTTACCATCCAAGGTTCAGCAATGGACTTTGTCCAGTGTGAAATTAGTTTGATCAAACACCAAGTGAGGGATTAGTTTGATGAGATGGAGAGCTGCACTGCAAATTATGACACTTGGATGATTACGGAAGAAAAATCTATTAAATGAGTTTTTTGCTTGTATAAATCTGTAATAAAAATCTGACTGTGGAACAAGTAAAAATGTGCTTGTTAAAAACATTCTGAAATAAGATGTGATATTTAGGCCTTTCAAGATCAATAAGGCAGATTAGTACCTGAAAAGGACATGATATGTCAAAAAAACGTGTTTAATCTGAGATACAACTCAAAACAAGATGTTTTCAAGACTCCTTCACTTAACAAGATATTCAAGATGCATTGTCTAAAATCACATACCTATATCTCACTGAAATGTTACTTGTTAGGTGATTGTGCCGTATTTTAAGTGTAATGAGATTTTTAGACTAGAAACTAGACACATCTTTTTCAGTGTAGAGAAATATGTGTGTCTGTTTCGTCTCTCAGCTCCCTAAAAGGAGTAGAGCAGCAGCAGTTCTGAAGCTATAAACCAACCAGGGCTCAGGTGGCGATTTGACTGACTGAAGATATCCTCTGGTCTCCAGGCTCTTTCAGTGGCAAAGCTCCACGCATCTCAATGGGTTTTGGACTAAATGTGATTGTGTTTGTGGACTGGGTCTGAGTGCTTAATCTTTTGGCTGGTCACTCTCTCTCTCCTAAGGGGCCACCTGAGCCCAGAGGCTTGGTCAGATGTTCCAGCAGGCTTCTAGCTTCATGGATTCTCCTCTAGGCACAGCACAAGCTGCCTTTCATATAGAGACCAATAAATCACTCATGCACTTTCTCACCATTCAAAACACTTCCATAGCACTCCCAGCCACATAGTCATATCTCATTCTACACACATCCCCTCACAACCTCTCTGTCTGTTCAACATGCCGGTGAATGCTCTGGAACAGAATGAGAATGACATCATTATTTATGATTGTAACTCCTTCAGACATCCACCACTCCAGTTCTCCATGCTGGTCGATTCCCCATGTCCCGTATGCATTATTGTTCAGTCAGAAATGCTGCTAACCAGAGAATATTCTCTATGTCACATTCATTTTTGACTGATTTTATCATTTTGTAACGTCAATATAGATAATCCTCCCTGCAGCACAGTGTTAATTTTTTATGATCTCATTTCCGAGAAGGCATGGAACCATGGGTTCCTGGGTAGTGAATTCATGTCCTTGCAAAAAACTGGAACAACTGTATAATCTGTGTGAATTGCCGAGACCAAGCGTCCTTCTGCAAGGAATGGATCCTTGTTGTTTTCTTAAACTGGAGGTTTACTGTTTTAGATTTATATGGCATTAGGTCAGAGGATATTCCTGAGCCTCAAGATACTGTGTGTTGTTGATGGTGATTACTAACCACCAGGCCAGTCATATGGATTAGGATTTATACAATACGAGTGTAGGTAGTACACCAATGAGATTTCTGTGTTTTGATTATTGGCAAAGATTCTGTTCCAGCCTTAGCAGCCTCTACTCTCTGTCACTGTCAAGGCTGGCTCCTCCTCAGCCGAACACATGACAGATCTGGGAGATGAAACGACATCCCCTTGCCCTCCTGCCACACTAATGGCTTATAAATATCTTCTTCAAAGCCCAAGATAGTGTTGGGGCGGTATGGTGGTTAGCTGCTGTTGTGGTGTGATACTGCAGACCTATTTAAGTCCAACGCTTCCCTTTCATTCCCTGCCACCAGTTCCTGCCACAAGGGCCTGGGGCAGTGTGGGCTGAGGCATCGGGTGATGGACAGCGAGCCTGATGAGGCCAGTGACACCCGTCAAAATCCTACATGAGAGAGAGCAGGGTGACCCAACCTCCTTCCTCTTTCCTCACACACTAACTAGAAGAGTTTCATTTTTGTAAGGTTTTGAAGGGAAACTGTTTTACACGGTTTTGACCTGTGACACGCGGACACACACACACACACACACACACTCACACATCAGCTTACTAACACACCAGCACACACACAAGCATCCACGCACACAAACGCGCACACTCACACACACAACGTGCGGCTTGCTGTAATACAGTTATTGTGAGTTACTGTAAGACTTACAATAAGGGGGCTCGCTTGCCTTAGTGTGCTGTGTGCATTGACACTGCATCAAAATGCTTTGTGCCTGGCTTATGATCAAAGCTCCCACGCATCCATTCTCTTCATGATCAGGAAGACATGCAGCTTTTCTTCCTCTCCTTCCTTCTAATGTCTTCCTCAGCTTGGGGGGTTAGCTGATGATAAATGCACTCCCTAAAAGTCAGCGCTCTAACGACAGTATGACATTTGGCAGACGCAGGCATGCCGAACCGTGCCGCTGTCGGAGCATACATATTCATGTCAACGAGCGTGTGTGGTGGAGTCACGAGCAAGAGTGTGGCAGTGGGTAGAGATCGTAGTCAGAGGTCAGATGTTGATGGGAAGCACTGGATCATAGTTCAAATAAGAATCTGCATGACCTGTTCTCCTCACAGCTTTGTGGATGAAACCACCATGGGAGCAGAACACAACACCCCCTCTGGCATCACATACATAATGAGCTCCATCACTGTCTGGCCCTATGGGTGGTCATTACGGAGACCCGCTTCCTGGATACCGTCGTTCCCCTAATCACAGTCTATACTCAAGCCCTGCGATCTGTTCGGCAGTTTGCTCAGAATTCCTAAAGCCAAGTGGGCCACGGCTGTCGTCTGTGACAGTGATCAATGGTGATGAATATTAACAGTTGTATCTCGATCGTGTCGTTAACTATGATGTAATGCTCGTGGATTAATGGTCGGTCTACCGTGCCAGCTAAAAGAAGAAACTGAGGGGAAGCTCCTTGTTAAGTTGATTGGGAACCTAACCTCTAACACTCTCTCTCTCTCTCTCTCTCTCTCTCTCTCTCTCTCTCTCTCTCTCTCTCTCTCTCTCTCTCTCTCTCTCTCTCTCTCTCTCTCTCTCTCTCTCTCTCTCTCTGTCTCTCTCTCTTATGGTGAGCTTCTTTAATGTATCACTCCAGCTCCATCCATCTGTGCTTGTGTGGGGGAGGGACACTAACCTTTAAGATTGATAAAGGGGAGAAAATATCCCTTTGCCAAATTCTGAAAGAGAAGCCATAGTCAGAAGGCTTGTTTCTGTTGCTTTGTATGGAAACAGTTTGCGCAGCAAAGGGGATGAGAGATTGATAAATCCCTTTTTTTATTTTGGCCTTCGGCGGTCTCCTACAAATACTTCACACTATTGAAATCTCAGAGGTTAGGACCTACATTAAGTATAGTGTGAAGCTGAGGCTATACCTCTGATATTGTTTATATCAAAATGACGGGAGTTTTAATGGTAGGCTTTTATACCCTCCATTGACTTGAATCTTTTGAATCTGCGTCTCCAAACTCTCTAGGTGACAAAACAGAAAAATAGCCTAGTAATCCCGAAATCAGCTACGACGCCTGGAAGTTTTTTCTCCCATGAAGTGCACTTCCTTTCGGTACAAGGAGATTCATAAATAATGTGATTTAGTTACATCTCTTGTGTGTGCTCAATTTGTGTCTGACTGTGTGAACTGTATGTGTGTGTTCACGCACATTTGTGTGTGAACGTGCTTTTGTGTAAAAGAGAGAAAGAGAGAGAGAGAGAGAGAGAGAGAGAGAGAGAGAGGGAGAGAGAGAGAGAGAGATAGAGAGAGAGGAGTGGTGTGTAGGAGTTTTAGCCCATGTGTGCATGCCGAATCAATTTGAACACAATCAAAACTTAAGAAGGATTAAAGCTCCTGTGATGAGATAGCACCCTCAAAATGGCTTAAAATAGCTGCAGAGATTACGCTAATGTAATCCAATTTAAAGGAGCCTCCTCCAAATATTTATTATTTAAACTCCATCTGTTTGAAGCCCCGAGGGTCAGTCCAATATGCAGTGTTTTATAGAGACGGGGTATCTTATTGTCCAACGTCCCTTTTTCTTGCTCGTGTACCGACTTAAATAGACTCCTGATATCCTGATATTCCATACATTATTGCATCCCTCGTATTCTGAGTCAGTCCTATATACCTCTGAAAAATTTAGAGTTTAGCAGCTGTGAAGGACTTCAGATGGACTGCCTTCTTAATGAGGCGTGATATTTACTCTGGGAATGCAACGGCAGGAGGCTGTAAGACTTGCCAATCACGCACCTGTCTGTGCTTTTCCATCAAAGACTTGGAATAAACCTGGAATTTATTGCTTCTTTTTCTAGATTAGAGCCTCATTTGGAGACAGGAGAGCCTGCTCAGCGGAGATAGGGATGGAGAGACCGAGTGAGAGAGAAAGAGAGAGAGAAAGTGGCAGAGAGCAAACTTGATTCTTAGCTCTACCTAATGATAAAGACTGTAGTGAAAAGAGAATTGAGGCTACACTGGAAGAAAGGGTGACACGTTAATGAAAGTTGGGCTATCTTCTGCCACTCTTTCAGACTACTGAATTGGTGTTCTCCCCTATGGGTCAACTGAACAGTACAAAAGAGTGGTTCTGCGTGAAATTACTGGATATCTCACCTCAAACATTAGTTATTAGCAGTAGCTGGTTCATTTTTGTTTAAAAACAATTAATGTTGGGCAATGATTTGTGCCTCTTGGCTATTTCTCCTAAAGATATACTTCCCCCTACTGGATGACTTTAGATACTACATCTGAAACAGTGACCCCTCTAATTGAGCTCCAGCATGCATGGCACCGTGTACTTTGCTTTGATATTTTTTTCCAGAACTATGTGTCTCTCAGAACTCTAGAGCCCACACCACTAGTGGCGGTCACCGACTTGTAACAGTTGAGTCACCAGCATCAGACAATTTGCATGTTTGAATAAACATGTGCAAGAAGAAAATGGCTGAATTATTGGACACAGGCGTCTAAAATCAAGACATTTGTTTGGACTGAACACAGAATCCAGCATGTTCAGTTTTCACTCCTTACAGGGGCAGTATTTCATGGGTTTAGCAGCTTGGATTTAGATGGACTTGATACAGACATCCACACCTTCCAATGTGTCTCTGTCTCTGAAGCCACACACGGCCCAGATGGAGACAGCCAGGGATTAGGGAAGATTTTCCTTCATTTGATGAACAATTCACTGACACAGATACTGAGGATAAACCTGGCCCAAGAACCACAAGAATAGTCACGGGACTGTATAGTGTTATGAGGGGTTATCATTCACACATATTGTGTTCCTCTCTCATGCCTTGTTTTATATATTTAAACTAACATATAAAACCTTTGGTTTGTATAATCACAGTTGTATCTTAATTTGATGGGTGGAAAGCCAGGTAGAACAGTCTCCCCTTCGCCTTCTCATCCTGTGCTGCATAAAAACTAGGTTCTCATCTTTATTAGCACAGATTGACACTTTAATCCTTGTAATCAGTGATGATTACACTGGTGACACCCAAGACTGAATCTGGTTTGATTTTAAATGAATATATTGTCAAACAGTTATCAGTTGGTTATCAGTTGGATTAATGTGCCTTCCAAAATTACACTTGTCTGGGTGGATATTATATAGCCTACGTGAAAAATTTGAGCTCTTTGTTAGCATAAGACTCATTTAATTCATTTAGCAGATGCTTTTATCCAAAGTGACTGTTAGAAATATTAAGCGTGTGCACGTGTGTGCGTCCTTAGCAGTGGAAACTTACAAAGTTCCTGACCCTACGCTTGACCAGATGGTTTACTTAGTACAGATATTGTTAAACATATTTATGTAATCTCTAGTAAGACAATGGTCAGCCTAGGTCAGTTTGATTACGTAAGCCTAGTGTCTTCTATAGTTCATTTGGGGAGGGGTTCCTCTGCAGACAAGGAATGCTAGCACCAGTGTTATTCAGTATAAAACGTTACATTCTTAATTTCTCCGACAGTGACTTACAGGGGTTATTAACCCCAACCTCTAGATCTGCGTTTAAATGCTTCTCCACTGAGTTATACCTATCACAAGTCCACTCTTGTCTAAGTGACAGCAAAGACTGGCAGGTTCCACAGTGTCCTGCATTACATTATCGGAGTACTCTGCTGGGCTGACGTTTTTTGAAGCGGGGGTCAGAATTGGAAGATTGAGCCAGGGATTGTTAAGGGATTAGTCTGCAGGATTTAAATGTTGTGACACCACAGTAGTGGGCTTGCTAGGGGGTCAAAATATCCCATGGGTAATAAGAAAGCATAGAGCAACTGCAACTTTAAGCCCAAAAAACAAGATGCCAGGGCTTGACGTCACACATACACCAAGTTGCACTCTCTGCCTCCTATCTCTCCCTGTCTTTCTCTCTTATCTCTCCCTCTCTCTCTCTCTCTCTCTCTCTCTCTCTCTCTCTCTCTCTCTCTCTCTATCCCTCTCTCCCTGTCTATCCCTCTCTCTCTCTTTCTCTATCCCTCTCTCTCACACACAAACACACTCTCTTATCTCTGCCTGTCACTGTCTCTCTCCCTGCCTTTCTCTCTCTTTCTCTCTGTCTTTCTCTCTCACACACACACACACACACACACACACACACACACACACACACACACACACACACACTCTCTCTCATCTCTCCCAGTCTTTTTCTTTCTCTCTCTCTCTCTCTCTCTCTCTCTCTCTCTCTCTCTCTCTCTCTCTCTCTCTCTCTCTGTCTCTCTCTCTCTCTCTCTCTCTCTCACACACACACACTCTCTCCCTCTTATCTCTCTCACTCTCTCTCTCCCACTCTCTCTGTCATCTATAATTCTCCCAGCTGAACAGAGTTAAATTCTAAAAAGAAGGAAAGCATGTCTTCAGTGCAGCTGTGGAAGCTTTGGATGTGGAACAGTCTTCGCAAACTGGATCTTGATCAAACTATCTCCTTAAATTTGTGTGTTTTTGAATACTGGGGGTTAGGACCCTCCCCCTCTTGGAAGGTGTTAGTGTTGTAGCGGTTCAGAGATTGAGAGCCGTCCGGAGCCAGGTCGTTCTCATTGAGTGTGTCTGTCGATTTGGCTCCAAGCTGGCGTATCCTGAGGACTCCGGGTGCTGGGATCAGCTGATCCACCTCCAGCTGACCAGCTCAGGGGACTGGCCACCCTGTGAGTTAACCTGCCTCTGATGACCTCCAACCCTGCTCTTCTTCCTCTCCCCTGCTTGTCTCTCATCGTGGTCCAAGACATCCACTCCTTCAGCTTTGTTTCTGATGCTACGTGCTGTACCACAACCATCCTTATCTTTAGGATGTGTACCTCATGTATTTTTTTTCCTGTCTTATCTGTTGGTCAACTGTTCTTGCTATAGATTATTGTTGTGTTTTGTGTTCAGGGAGGGATTTAAACGCTAGATAAATATATCATTACATGGCAGTTAGGATTCTGAGTTGGTTTTTCAAATCAACTAAAATGCTTGATATTAGTGTATGTTTTTTTATTCTCCCAGACCCAATATATTAAAATTACATCAAATGCTTGACATTAGCATAGGTGTTTCCCGTTCGTCCTATCAACTCAAATGCTTGATCTTGTCTTATTAGTCATGCTTGTCTGAAAGGGGTGGGTTTGAATTGTGTGATGATGCCTTTTCAAACTACAATAAGCAGTAGACTTCAATACTTTTTTCTTTGAAAATAAATTATTGAAGACCTTTCTCAGTCAATATGATAACACTAAAGGAGGGGGTGTTTTTAAATCCACTATTGGAATTCACACAGGCTGTAACCCTAGTACCTAGTCCGTCCTCACAAAAAACACACCACACACACACCCCAGGAATTCATATTTTCGCTTTGAATCACAGTGTATCACTGGTCACCATGCAGAGGAGCTATTGACAGAACTGTCAATGACCAGATTCCAACCAGATTGAAGATAGCAATAAAAATAGTGAGGAATGTTTCGAATGAGATGCTGACAGTTGGAGAGAACAGCTCAAAATTGTTATGTATAAGCCCCACAAAAGTTGTGGGCTCCACGATCTTTACAAACATTTTTCAAGGCATAATGTCTCTAATTGGATGATTTGTAATGTGCCTTCTATTCCTCATGCCATTTGGTCTTTGCATGTTTTACTGCATTACGTGGTTATCGGATTACCACAGCACATGTGTAGGATTATAATAGTGGCATGGATACAGTAAATTATCACACAGGAGACTAAGTGAGGAAAACAATATCAAGATGATCAAGGAAGGGACAGTAGGAGGTTTCCAAGGCTTTGATGAGTGATGATCCTGTATTTCAAACTGTAATGTTGGGCATTGCGACATGAATGAGCAGGGGGTGAGGGTAATGGTGATGCTTCAGAATCAGAAAGGGTTTTAATCGCCATGAAAGTTTGCACAGACAAGGAATTTACTTTGGCAGGAAGGTGCATACATTAAACATATAGGAATCTTAAAACTTAAAAACGTGGTCTAACTACACTAAAGGTACAAAGTATGACGAATACTAAGGGAATTTATAATTTAAAAAACAAAATATATATCAAATAAAATATAAAGTAGCCATAAATTCAGGAGACAGTGTGACGGTGTTGGTGTTTTCTCTCCTGCTGTGGTAACTGCTCCAGGTGACTCACAGCGGGTGGAGATCCCCAGGAGAGACATGGAGGTGGTGAAGGGCCAGATGGCTGTGTTGCAGGCCTGGTACAGCCCCAACTCTGACATCCATAAGAACACAGTCATCTGGAACTTCATGGCGAACGAGTCCAAACAAGTGAGTGAGTTAGGGGGTTCAGACTTCAAGATGTTGACTGCTTTGTATTACCTAATTTGTCTTTAAAAGTATTAGCTGAGACAAATAAATAATAAATAAATGACAAATAGAGTTGCTGATTACATTCTAATAGGTTTGTGAGACAATTGAACAGCAGCCTATCAATTCATTTGGCCTAATGCCATGTTACAAGGACACTAAAGAGCTTTCCGAATCATCCAGATGAGATTCCATAGTTTGATAAGTCAAAGTTCACCTGCTTTACTTTCATATTAAGAGTTCAGATTTTCTACTGCATCTTGAATGTCCTCAAAACTCGGTAATATTCAGTATGAATGGGTGCTGGTGATCTACCCAGATTAGGATTATTTCCAGCACCTTTTATCGTGAGTCAGTTGAAGATACATATTTACATTTACATTTATGCATTTAGCAGACGCTTTTATCCAAAGCGACTTCCAAGAGAGAGCTTTACAAAAGAGCATAGGTCACAAGAGTGTACCTGTAGGAAAAACAGTAAAATATTTCACAGCGAGTACAAGAATTTGAAATTCATATGCACAGCCATGAATTACCATGGCACTAATGGTGACCCAGCGAATGTGGTGCATGTGTGTCCTGTAGGTTAAAAACCTGCACATGTGTGTCTACATGCTCTTTGCAGTGATTACGATAATCTCAGTAGTTTCACTGTCTGCTGCCGCATAAGCTTATCTCAAACAGAAAATCAGACTAAAAAAAATCTAACTCGACCATCTGCACATATATATAAGGATTATCTTTATGAAGGGCGTTGACTTCTCATAGGCTTTAACTGAGTAGCCTGGGAAACTGCGCTGGACTAAACATTTCATCTCGATGAGTACTGGGTATTGGAAGAAGGAATGCTGCAACTTTTGTCATCTTCCCTGAAAACCTCTCTCAGTATTACAGAAATTCTGTGCATCTACATTATGGCTACCAATATCACAATTACCTAAATTGTTTCAGTGTGTTATGTCACAGCAAGCAATGTTTTCCCTCCTGTGCCTGACAGATCATCTCCTACACCCCAAACTTTATCAACGACGGAAGCCCAGAGTTCAGGAAGCGTGTGGGCTTCAGTGTGTCCATGCCCTCCGCTAACCTCTCTATCTTCATCAACAACACCCTGGAGTCGGATTCAGGGCGCTACTTCTGTAACGTCATCATCCCTGGTTCTCCAGGCCTCACCGGGGAACTGCGCCTTAATGTCAAAGGTAGCAGATCAGTCAGGATGCCAGTGCGAGCTGAAGCACTGTACCAGAAACATTACCCTATTACGAACAACGTGCAGACTTGGCAGCCTGTTTTCTGTATGATTTTCTCATTTCTGTACATGGCAAGCACTTTGGAAATGAAACTGGTCTCCACAGTTGACATGTACTGTATAGTACTGTCTAGCCATTACAGCAGATCCCACAGCCACAGCAGATGGTCACAGACCCACAGCACCTATTACCTTGTAAAATAAAGTCATCCATTCTAGGAAACAACATATTGGTATCAAATGGATTGAATCATCCTTTGGAAGGTCAATAGTACTACAAGATGTAATGCTACATGCTTTCATTTATCTCTTGTGTTTCTGTCTTGATCTGGCTCTTTAATCTATCTGCCTATCTTTCACTCCCGCTCAGTCCCTCCCTCGCCTCCAGAGTGCACCCTGACAGGAATCCCTGTGCTGAACGGAAACGTGACTCTAAGCTGTAAGTCCAGCTCAGGCAAACCTGTGCCTCAGTACAAGTGGACCAAGGCAGCCCCAGTGTCCGAGGTCTACTTTTCCCCGATGCAGAGTGAGTATTAGGGTTATGGGTAATTCTTTAACAATCACTATGGTCAATGCAGGTCCTTTCATTAATTTCCATTGCTTTCTGGGTAAAGTGATAGTACTTCCCACACCGTTTGTACTACGCTGTATGAATTCTATCAAACAAGAAGTGGAATTGTAGAGACTCATGTTTTTCCCCTGGTGAGGAAGTCATTTTTTTCATGTGTTTCCTTTGCTATGCTGGAGGCCTCAGGAGAGTTATAAAGACACAGCCATGCATCGTCTGGACAGATCCCACTGTGGGGTGTTCGATCATACCAGGCCCTTTGAAATGTCAAGATATTTATCACTAAATCTTTCAAAGAGCCAGACAACATGAGCAAAGTGCACTGCATAGACATTAGAAACACTTTACCTAACATAAAATACCTATTTTATTCCCAGCTTTTTGTTCCAGTCAATAGATAATATGCTTTGTGATGGGTTTTTTTACATCGTTTTGTAGCTGTTTTTGTTCCGAGAAATAGATGATTCTCTTGTGAAAACGCCAGCTGTCTCTGAATAATGGAGCTTAGGCTGACTAACCGTATATTGGAACAGCTTTCTTTTCTTCATCTCTTTATCTAGTTTTTTCACTCTTTTATCTAATCTGTTTTCCCAATAATGTATATTTTCCATTGGTTTCAATATGTACACGTATACAGACCCAGAGGCTTGCTTGCATGTTTGCTTGTTTGCTTGTTTGCACACTCATTCACTCACTCACTCGCTTGCATGTCTCAGTCACATATACATGAATGGTCCCTACAAAAGGACAGAATTTCAAATGTTTCAGAATCAAAGCATTCCATCAATGTGCACTACCCCCCTTCACATCCTTTCTTTCCACCACTGTCTCCTCCTGCATGATCTAGAATGGAAGTCCTGCCCCCAGCCCTTGATTGTTCTTGGGTTCATGGGTAAGGGTTTCACTCATCCACCCCACACTGACGTCCTCCTGCAGCCCTTCACAGCTCATCCCTAGCCAGCAGTAATCCTCTGTCACATAGAGCTTCACCTCAATGTCACACTGCAACCCCAACTAGAATTCCTACCTTTTAGCTGTGTGTTTGTTCCAAACCCATATATATATATTCTGATAACATAGATGACCTTATGCTCTCAGTGTGCTGTATCTACGATTAAATATACATTCTGTGACCAGGCAAGCTAGTAACAAAGTTTTTGCTGTGCCTCTGTCTCTATGGAGACGTGACCCCATGGCCATCTGGCTCTGAGAGAAATATGTGTAACTGCTGTGTTAACATCCTCTTGACATGGCTATTAAGTACACGGCAATGTGCAAAGTACTTTTTTTTCCTAATTTTTTTCTATTTTAGTCATTTAGCAGACGCTCTTATCCAGAGAGACACAGTAAGTACAGGGACATTCTCCCCGACGCAAGTAGGGTGAAGTGCCTTGCCCAAGGACACAACGTAATTTAGCACGGCCGGGATCAAACCTGCAAGCTTCTGATTAATAGCCCGATTCCCTAACCGCTCAGCCATCTGACCCCCAGTACATGACAAAACGTCATGGTAATCCCGATGCAATACAAACATGCTAATACAACTCAAAAAGGGGTTTCCGCAGAGTAACATCAGAATAGTTGCAGTGAGTGAGGAGGATGCCTTGTCGTGAACAAGTGTGGGAGTAGTTCATATACAAAGAAAGAAGAAGAAACATATGCGTGTGTATGAATATGTTTACATGATTCGGAATATGTACGTAAATAAGTTACAGCTGTTCAAAAAAGTTAGTTTTTTTTATTCCAAGTGAAGGATTTATGTATATTATCTCGCTCTACAGTTTCCATAGTCCACACTTCTTTGATGAATTGCACTGTATTACGCTGAAAATACCCACTTTCTAAGTAAAGGTCACATAAAGAGACTTAACAGATCACCTCATGGTGGGATTCTGATTGCTGTTTAAGGTTAAACATAAGCCAAGTGAGGGTTTGCTGATGCTGCTAATCTGTCCCACTCAGGTCTAGTTTCCGTCACCTTGTTTTCAACCTTGTGATTAAACCATCAATGACAGGACACCAGAGTGATGTCACAGATGGCAGCAGTTGTGTCACCTGGAACACACAGCAATATCCGGAACTGGGGCTTCAACTTGTATCAATTCATGACGTTATTGATGCAGGGTTCATTACTTTGTATTTCATGTAAATGTACTTCTTTCCAAGTTTTTAAGTAAACACAGCTGATTTCCTCAATGAGTTCCCATTTCAAGCAGTACTGCCTATGGTAGAATCTGCCCTAGACAGTTTTGGTTTACTGTGAAATGGAAACCATGAGTAGTCATCATGGAGGACCTTGTGTTGTGACAATGCAGCCCTGACCGTCCCTTTCCTGTAGCAGATGGTACGGGAGGATGTTACCAAACAGCATTTCTCTCCCATTACTACGGAACAGCTGTTTGTGAGAATGACAGTGGACACTTTAAATTGTTTAAATGCTAGTCTCCTCCCTCAAAATAAAGGCAGCTGACATCATAGTGTGAATACTACTAGTCTGCCCTGCATTAGGAATACCAGCCAGAATATAACAACTCTTCTATTACTTCCTGATATTTTTACGAAGATGTAAACTCATTTGTGTTGTCCCAGAGTGGATTGTAAAGGATTTGTTTGTTAAGGATGTCCTACTTATTTACTCTACACATGTAGAACAATGCATCTGTCAGGCAACATATAAATGGACCACAGTCACAGATTTAGGTAAAGCAACATTGTGTATTATAATACTGGACTGCATCGACTTGTCTGATGCCCCATGTGACTTTTTGATGTAAACCTCAGCATTTGAAGACCTACATGGTCTCTATTTTGTGTCGCTGTAATGTTATGAATGGATTTGTGATTATCACTTGCAGGCCTACATTAGACTATCAATCCAGTCACACTGTGTTGTAAAACAATCATTTTACTGTCCATACATTTATGGATTGGACAGAAATTCAAATTGTTCACAATGGCTGGGTGAATGACTAAATGTAAATGACTAAATGAATGATGATGGGGGATGGAAAAACCATACAAACCCTCCCTAGCAAATTTGACATGATGGCTTTCCATAACATCCCTCTCTCCAGGACCATATTGTGTAGATGGCATTCTAGTGTATGTTTACAGTGTGTGTTATTTAGAGTAGAGTACATTACCGTTACTGGTAGTGCATCTAGCTGTATGTGATCAGCGAACAGAACAATCTGGGTGTGTTTGTTTATCACAACCTACTTTAGCAGGCCTTCATCCTGAATAGTGTGCTGTGCGATGCTTCCCTTCCAGATGAGAGACAAGGCACCCTGAGGCTGAGCAATCTGACGAAAGGCATGTCAGGGAAGTATGTGTGTCGAGCCAGCAACACCGCCGGAGCAGACAGCTGCTCCATCAACCTTGAGGTCTTTACCTGTACGTACTGTATGGCACACGCCACAACACTCCCAATCCACCTGCTCCTGGTCCTCTTCGTCCTGGCTGAACTGTCCTTCTTATTTTCCCCGCCCCACAGCTTCCAACACCGGGGTGATCGCAGCCACCGCCTTGGGGTCCATAGTTGGTCTGGTAGCCATTGTGCTCTTCCTCATCTTCATATTGAGAAGGAGGGGAGACACAGAAGAGGAGATTGCCAATGAAATTAAGTTAGATTTGTTTATGTTTGCCGTCTTGTCGGTATAGACTGTATGTATGGAAGCAAATCAGTGACATAATGTTGAATACTTATTATTAAAATTTATGATCCAAAAAATCAAGGTTCAGAAATTCAGGTTGTTCAAATTTGCACTAAAAAAAATCGGATCCCAAAAATGTGCTCTTGGATTTGAGCAACCTGAATTTCTGAACCTTGAATTTTTTCACCTCAAATGTTTTCACCCAAAAATATTTCCCCCAAAATCTCTTTGCCTAAAATGTGTTTGCCGAATTTTTTTCCAATTTCACTATTAAGTATTTAATGCCTTTTAAAATTTAAAACATGATGTCACTGATTTGCTTCTATATGTATGCGGGTGCTGTCTTGTCTTTTTCATCGATTGTCTTTGTGTCTTTCCGTGGCAGGGAGGATGCTCCAGCACCCAAGCGCGTATCCTGGGCAAAGAGTGGGACAGGATCAGATAACATCTCCAAGAATGGCACACTGTCTTCCGTAGCAACGAGTCCCCAACCACGAGACCAGCCCAGTTTTCACTACCCATACCCCTCCGCGCCTGCCTCGGACACAGGCTCCTTACTCAATGCCTACCGGCTGAGGCCTGGCGAGCCCAACCCCTTACAGGGCCTCCCGGGTTACAACATCGGTGGCACCCCTCCACACAGGAACCACAGGAGCCTCCGGCCACCCAGCACTAATGGAGTCCCTCTCCATGCCCCCCACAGCCCCAAGCTCAACACCCCCAGCAGGACCGAGGGGGCCCAGCCCCAGGTGCCACACCCTCTCACGATGCTGGCCAGCATCAGCTCCTCCACCCTGACACGCATGGGGGCAGTGCCCATCATGGTTCCAGCTCAGAGCCAGGCTGGGTCCCTGGTGTAGCTGACGTTACATTACATTTCCATTTAGTCATTTAGCAGACGCTCTTATCCAGAGCGACTTACAGTAAGTACAGGGACATTCCCCCGAGGCAAGTAGGGTGAAGTGCCTTGCCCAAGGACACAACGTCATTTGGTTAGCATAGCCGGGAATTGAACTAGCAACCTTCTGATTACTATCCCGATTCCCTAACCACTCAGCCATCTGACTCCGGAAACGTTAATGTTTCCTTTGTGAAATACTAAGAACTAACTTACTGAAAAACTGTTACCATATGGAGAGAAGGGGACTTTGTAGGTGAAAAACTTTATCCATTGTTGTACTTTAACAAAGTTGAATAAGGTGCTCAGTATGTTGTATAGCTGACACAGCATACAATTGTTATTTCTATTTGGTAACTGTATCTTGTTTAATTTTTTATAAGCAAAAAGAAAATGTTAAATGAATTTTATGTACAATTTGAAGTTAAAAACTCTATTGAATTAGTACTGTATGTTTAACAGTGATATGATCTCTCTACTGATACATATGGAAATGGTCAACCTTAATGAATGTAGCTTTTGTTTGCAGATACATTTGAAGTCATGTCATATTAGATACATACAGACACAGTAAGAGATCCTCAAAGAGTTTTACTTTTTCCATTATCTACACGTGCTAAAATCTACAGTTCACCAGATTTTTGCCACATAATGAGATTACCTGGAAGTTTTCCCTAGACCAGCTAGCCTACCTGTTCAGTAACACTGGACTTGATGTGCCCTACAACCCAGGTATTTTATCTCATGTTAAGACTAAACTTTGACATTGACCGATACATGTTTGAGACAATTGAAGTATAATTTAAGTAATTCAACGGTGATGTGGTTTTATCAAATTCATGTAAACTGAGAGCATATCAATATAATTCCTGTTAGGTAGTTAATGTACATCTGCCACTTTACTAGGTACCACTTCTTGTTAACGCAAACATCTATTCAGCCAATCATGTGGCAGCACTTCAATCCATTTAAGCATGTGAACATGGTCAAGAGGGTCTGCTGAAGTTCAAACCAAGCATCAGAATGGGGTAGAAAGGTGATTTAAGTGGCGTTGAACATGACATGGATGTTGGTGCCAGACGGACTGGTTTCAGAGTTTCAGAAACTGCGAATCTACCGGGATTTTCACGCACAATCATCTATAGGATTTACAGAAAATGGTCCGAAAGAGAGAAACTGTCCAGTGAGCGGGAGTTTTCTTGGGCTAAAATGCCTTGTTGATGGGATCGGAGAATGGACAGAATGGTTCGAACCGATAAAAAAGGCAACAGTAACTCAAATACCCACTCTTTACATCTGAGGTATGTAGAAGAGCATCTCTGAATGCAAACAAAATCAAAAACTTTGAACCTTGAATACCACATCAGGGGCCTCTACTCTCCGCTTGGATCGCACGGGCTCACCAAAACTGGACCAACATTGAAAAACGTTGCCTGGTCGGATGAGTCTAATTCTTTGCTGCAACATTCAGATGGTAGGGTCAGAATTTGGCGTAAACATGAAAGTATGGATTCATAGGATTCACTAGGGTTAGGATTCTAACCCTATTGTTTAAACGCCAGAGTATTGTTGTGAATTTAGCCAATTCTATAGACAAAGAGGGTTCCAATCCTGTACAAGCAAGGAGTACCTAATAGTGGCTAGTGAGAGTATATTTAATTTATAATTGCTTGGTGTAATGTTAATGTTCACTGGCTTTGAGATTTTAGTTTTTCCATCATGGCATCATTACTTTTTCAATAAAAATGGTAGAAAGAGTAAGATTGTCTTTATTTTAAGAATGCCAATGAACATGTCCTTATGTCCTTGAACAGGGAAGACCAAACATCTAGAGAGATAGAAACAGACAAAGTTTTATTTGGGGTGTAAATGACAGTGGTACACCATTGTGTACCATACATAGTACAATACATGATATCATTTAAAATCAGTTTGCCTAACAGCCTCCTGTTGTGCATTCAGGTTACAAAAAAAATATATTAATACACAGTCTGTTGCCACTAAGACTATACAAGTCTCAAATATAAAACACAAGAAAGGCCACTGCAGGAAAGGCTAACAGCCCACGTAGTTGACTGTTAGATTTAACTATGTTGTTAGACAATACTAGACCAATCATCTAACTGCACACTGTAAATTACACATCATTACAAACATCCCCTGTCAGAGAATACAGCAGAGATGAAAGACATTGCATGTCTGGGACACATCTTTCCTTACATGAGACTAAGCAGCTTTCATTTTTAAACAAACTAAATGCATATTTATGTAACATGACTTAATACCACAAACACAGAGACCTAATGAGTGCAGTATCTTAAAGCCATCCCGCTCTCTGTCCTCAGTTACAACACTTAAGGAAATCAGTCACAGACAAACATCGGGGTATTAACCAACAGGAAGTGGTCACCACCAACCCACTGAGACCGGAAGTCCATTCATGGGAAGGCTATGGAATAACATTTATCACGACTCAGTCAACAGACTTCTGGCTATGATCATCCGCATCACTTCGTTGGTTCCTGAACAAAGAGGGAGACAGCTCAATGTACTGTGATTGGAGCTATTTGGCAAATGCAAGTCACTTAAAGTGGCTAATAATGGTAACCACATCCCTTCAAATACACAGTGTATCTTACAAGTATTGCAGACGTCAGACATGTTACTTTAAACATACCTTCTAATATCTGGTGAACTCTGATGTCCCTTACAAACTGCTGAACAGCGTAGTCTTTCAGGTAACCATACCCACCATGCATCTGGAGAGCTTGGTTGCAAATCTGCGAAGGAAGCGCAAACACCAATGAGCTCAGAGCGTGGAGCCTAAACATAAATCAAACCAAGCAACAAACCAAAACAAAACGCCCAGAATGTAACTGCCAAATGACTTCAATTGCGCAACACATTTACATTTAGTCATTTAGCAGACGCTCTTATCCAGAGCGACTTACAGTAAGTACAGGGACATTCCCCCGACGCAATGAAGTGCCTTGCCCAAGGACACAACGTCATTTTGCACGGCCGGGAATCGAACTGGCAACCTTCAGATTACTAGCCCGATTCCCTAACCGCTCAGCCACCTGACTCCCGATTTATCATCCATGGAAAACCCTATAAAAGAGACGACCGCAGGTGTGCACTCACATCGAAGCACTCATCTGTGACGAAGAGCTTGGCCATAGAGCAGAGGGCCACGGCGTCGGCCCTGTTCTCCTGCAAGGACACGGCAGCCTGACGCACCATCAGACGAGACGCTACCAGCTTGGTGGCCATCTCAGCCAGTTTGAACTGTAGGAACTACGGGAGCAAACAGAGGGTCTCTGGTCCTGGTTAAACATCGAATGGAACAACACTTAGCTCTACGTGGCGAGGCTGTGAGCCGAGTACCTGGTTGTTAGACAGAGTCTCCCCAAATTGCTTGCGTACGAGCAAGTGATCCCTCGCCAGCTGCACACATGCGTGAGCAGCCCCAAGTGAACAGGAAGCTGAATGGAGAAGGATCACAGGAACATGGATGTAAACTAAAGCAGTTATCAAGAATGTATTTCTAAACGTATTTACTTCAACAACACAAAAACGATAACATGAATCAGTATGGTATCATAAAACAAATCGTACCAATGTTGATCCTGCCCCCATTTAGGCCTTTCATGGCCATAGTAAAGCCCTGTCCCTCCTGCCCCAGTCGATTGGTTACTGGTACAGCACAGTCCTCAAATATCACTGCCCTGGTTGGCTGACAGTTCCAACCCACCTTTAGAAATAAAAATAAAACTTCTGTCAATTGCAGTCAAGCCATTCATCTTCTCTGTACCACAACTTTGGCTCAACCCTGCCCCCTTGTGGTTGTGGCGTTGTGAGTGGCATCATCAGAATTACAGTTACCTTCTTCTCCTTCTTTCCAAAGCTGAGCCCCGGAGTTCCTTTTTCCACCACGAGACAGGAAATTCCTTTAGGGCCTTTCCCTCCAGTTCGGCACATCACTATGTACACGTCTGTGTCTCCTCCTCCACTAATGAAGGCCTGTAGTAGGACACAGATGGAACAACTATTTCTAATGTGGTATTATCATTTACATGCAGGATAATGCTGGGAACATTACAACAGAAATAATGCGAACCTAAGAACATGTAGTACCTTAGAGCCGTTTAGAACATAGTGGTCTCCTTTCAGCTTTGCGTTACTGAGTAAAGACGCAGCATCACTGCCACTACCTGGAATTACACGCACGCACCAGAGTGCATCAAAGTCTCGATCTGTGACTAAAACCACACACAAATAGTCAATAGAACCACATAAGAATACTTGTACTGAAACTTGTAAACATGTATCAAGGAAGACTCACCTGGTTCAGTGAGACAGTAGGAGGCAAACTTATCCATAGTGCAGAGATCAGGGCAGTACTTCTCCCTCTGCTCTGTGTTTCCAAAGGTGTCAATCATCCAGGCACACATACTGTACAGGACAGAATGAGCATTGTGGAAAAATTTAAATATCAGCAAATAACCATTGCGTTTGTTTAGACCTTCCCCATTCACTCTGCTGTATGAGAAGGGTTTCTGGCCTTTATTTAAAATAAACAAGCAGTGTAATCCTACATGGTGCTCTCCTGTGATTGGCCGGACACGTGCCAAGCTTACTTGTGTATGCTGATATAGGCGGTGGTGCTGACACAGCCAGTGGATAAGGCCTCAAAGATGACCGACGTGTCTAGACGTGACAGCCCCGATCCTCCCACATCCGGTTGTACGTAGATGCCCCCAAACCCAAGCTGAGCTGCCTTCTGCATGGTGTCCACTGGAAAGATTTCCTGAACAATGAGAGATAACTGTCACCTCAAACTTAGAAGTAGCACCTCATGTCGGTCCACAAGTGATTATATAATGTAATGACACCCTGAGTTTGCAAACCTCGTATGTATTTCAAAAAACATAGCCACACCTTTTCGTCCCACTCGGCCATGTGGGGTGCCATCTCATTGGCAGCAAAGTCGAAGGCCACCTTTTGAAACTCCTTCTGTTCATCTGTGAGCCCGTAAGAAGCTGCAAGGTGAAGGGGGTCACACAGAACTGAGTTGAAGGAAGTTCTCCTTGGACAACTAGCTTTCTTCAGCAAAAAGTATGTCCTAACATCACATTCATTGTAACTAAACAATGGCAAATGTTACACATTATACAAATTAATCACACCTAAGAAGTCAGATGAGGTTAGTGATATTGGGTGTGTTTACCAGCCAGTCTCTGAGTGGTGGATATGGCGCCTCAATACCCAATGGGAATCAACCATGTGACTGACATAATTCGTGTACTTTTTACTTAATAGCGCTACACTATTTCTGATGTAAACATTGTTACGAATACAGTTTATATACACCATGCATGTCTCCCTAAATAATGTCAATGCTGCCAACGTTAGTCAGCTGGCTTGTCAGTATTTTCTTCCCATTAATGTCACGTGGAAATTTTGTCAATTTGGCCCATTGAAAGTTAGCTAAGAAAATTGGACTTACGATCGATGCATGAAGCTATCCTCCGTATTTGAAAGTGGTTAAATATTAAACGCCGATTTCTGGGTATGTACGAACTCAGTCTGGCAGCTCTACATAACGTCCCCACTGCAGCCATGTTGGTTGGTTATCAAACTGCAGCAGTGTCACCTTGCTTGTATGGAAATGTAGTTCTACTTTTGCAACTACAAAAAATGGAAGTCTAATGGATTAGGAACATAATCGCGGTTTACAAACAAATGCTGTAAAGTAGGACTGTATGAAAAAATATTCAAGATACAAGACACAATTCTTGTCGCATACGATATTAGATTTGTTAGCAGTCTCACCAATTTTGTAGAAATGGCTTAGCTTTGTTTTGTTACGTTACTATCACGTGATACAACGTTGAGTTCAGACACACGCTGGTTGGTCAATTCTAAGGGTTTGTTTTATGCCTTCAAATATTTTCTTGTGCATCGTGATTCATGTGTTGTTCTGTTCATGGGATTATTGAGACGCAGTTTTAAGGATCTTTGGAGTGCTTTTTAGCTACAGTGCTTTTGCTTAACATTCATTTTCAGATGCCACCTAAGAAAAGGACACGTGGGAATGGGAATGCAAGAACAACAAAGTCTCGTATGGAATTCATTTAATTTGATCTGATATGTGAAAATGGTATGCATGATATTGTTTGTTTATTTAGGAGAAAAATGTAGGTTGTTGTGTGCCACCCAGGGGACAATGAGCAGGCAGTAAATGATGGCCAGGTGGAGGACTCACCTTCGGAAGAGCCTGGCTCAAGAGTCCGAGGTAAAAGAAAGGCATCGACCTGTGAGATGCCGAAGAAGAATGTAAGCACAAAAGAACCCACTAGCCGTCCACAGTACTGCCACTGGCTGATGAAGTCAGAGCCTGACAGTCGGTTTGAAAACGGCATAGATGTGAAGGTAATCGTCACCAAACTGTGTACGTTGAATCACGGGCACTTTATTCAGCGTTGTAAGAACACTACCTGCCTCCATTTACAGTTTGGCATTGAAGATCTGAAGGCTCAACCAAACCAAACCGGGTGTTGGGACGGTGTCAGAAACTATCAAGTAATCTTACACCGAAGATCACACTGTTAACCAGCTGGAAGATGTCGGATGTAGTGTTGGAAGTGTCATGATGAGAGAACCGATGAAAAGTAGAAGGGTTGTCAAAAGTTGTTTGCAGCTTCAGAGTTAATAGTACGTTTTATTGTATGCAGGCACGCAACTTCATGAGAGACATGAAAGAAGGACAGCTTGCCTTCTTTTACCACAGCAACTGTAAAGAGCCTGGAGTAGCGGGCCTAATGAAAGTGAGGCGTGTTTATTGTACTGGTAAATGTACCTTGTGAAGATTAGTACGTAGCTCTCACATGCTGTCTGTCATACTATAGGTCGTAAAGGAAGCATACGTGGACCACACTCAGTTTGATAAGAAAGATGTCCATTATGATCCCTCCAGCACGGTAGACAATCCCAAATGGAGTATGGTAAGATGATTAATAACATTCATTGTTGGTGTTCTTAAACACAACCTTGTGCCAAAGGCTTTGCGCCATCTTGTTTTTGTGTGTGTCTGACAGGTGGATGTTCACTTTGAAAGGATGATGAAGCGTTTTGTCCCTCTGTCAGAGCTAAAGAAGTACCACCAGCAGCACAAGGCTAAAGGAGGGCCACTGAAGGACATGTCTCTGTTCACAAGAGCAAGACTTTCCGTCCAACCCCTTACTACTGGTGAGTTCACATACAGTAGTACTTTGTACATAGTACAAATCACAATTTCATAAGTTTATTTCTCTCTCCTTATCAGAGGAATTTGATTTTGTCCTGAGTTTGGAGAACCAAGAGCGGTCTTGAAATGACATGGAGATGATGACCAACTGGCATAACCTGAAAACGCTCAGAACTACTAACTCAACTCATGTGTATACTGATTGTAAACATTGTCATAAAAACCGTGAATGCTTAACCAAATTGCATTCTTATGCCAAATACTGTTAAATAAATTTTATTTTTAAAATGTCTAAATTTTGTTTCTAAAAGCAAAGACCAGACTGACACATCAAACAGAGAATTTGGCATCAATTTACTTATGTTTTAGGGACAGAGGATCATTTATTAGTTATTTTGAGCACAAAAAATAGACGATCGATCTTTCAGGTTAAAACAAGCTCAAAAGTATGTGTTAGTGGCAAGAGGATTTCATTTGCTAGATACTTATAGGCACAACATTTCAAGTCTCTAGTGTGGAATATAGAAGACTTCTCACTATCAGACCTCAAACACAAGCACAATATACCCCTGCCTCAGCTAACACTATTGGAATGCTGAAGTGAAGATAACTGATTCTATGGCACAGACTAAACTGTATTAGCAAATCACTTTGTATTAGAGCTAAAAGGGGCATGAGAATACAATAGCTGCTCTTATTTACAGGACAAACATGTGTGGAACAATACTTTAGAACTCTCATTCAACAAAGACAGCAGACTTACATGTTTGATGCAACAGAATCTCTCTGAATATTTCTTTGTGTAATCTTAACACATACAATGAATTACCAGAGAATGAGAAGCAAAGAAAACACCAGTGCAAAGTTATTCTTTAAGAGTTCTTAACCACATCAAATTGCAGGAATGCATTAGATTGGGTGTGGAATGTTAAAAATGCATTGTCGTTTCTCATGATTTAAATTCCCGTACATGGCCGTACAGCATTTTGTACAGAGAATCATTTAGAAAGCCAAAGTTAGAAATGGATTTTGTGACAAATTAGAGTTGGTCATTAGAAGATAAGAAATAAAAAGGACAGTATAATATGCTTATTTTAGTTGTCACACAGGGAAGGTTTAAACATGTAGTTGGCTTAACTTTAATTGGAGAAGTGTGTAGAGAAAGAGGTTAGTCTGCATCCTGCAGCCATCTGTGATGCCAAATGCAGACATATTTTTCATTGTTCATGTGTGTATATCCAGTTTCCCTTCATGGTCCCCCTCTCCCTTCACTCAGCAGCTGTAATAAACAGAAGGCTGCTTCAACAGTGATGATGTGAGCTGACAGGTGCCTCCACTACTCTTCCTCAGACGCCAGTCTTCCGTGAGGCTAATGAACGACTGCAGCTTTAGCCGCTGTCCTCTCTCGCCGCCTGCTCCAGCGCGCTCTCTGAACTGGCTGAGCCCTCAAACCGCTGGACACCTATGATGGCCTGGTGGGACATACTCTTCCTCACCACGTCACCTTTCCTCCAGAGTGTAATTTCCTTGAAGAGGAAGGAGTGATTGTGTTAGGTTAACTCAAGCTGGGTTTCATCACTTGTTTAGGAAAATCTGGAATTCCCTACTGTTTGTAAAGTGATCCCTATCCACCTCCAAAATCTACCCAAATGACCTTGAACGCATAACTACAACCCTTATAATCTGAAAACTCAGTGTTCTACCTGCTGTTTAAAGTAGCGCCTCTCTTCTTCGTCAATCAGCACCAGGTTTAGGTAGTAACGCACTGAGAACTTCTTGTTAATGTCTCGCATGGTAGGAGTCATCTCATAGCCAGCTAAGAACAACCTGATGGGAATAGATTCTCCTAAAATGCAAAATGCAGGTCAGAGAAAAGCAGCGGAAGGACTGACTGAGTGACTGATGACATTGCTTCATCTACTGGTAAACATCATCATGGTATTTACCTCTGACTGGTGCACCATCCATTATCTCATATTTAGCGATGGTGTCGTTTTCATGGTACACACTTGGACCAGTGCCTGTTGTCTCACGTTTGATTATGTCAATCTCCATGTGCTTAATCTTAATCCTCACCAGTAGGAAGTAGATTTTACCCACAATCACATCTTTCAGGTGGTATCTGTGGAGAGACAAATAGAGGAATTAGGCAAACAACTGTCTGGCAACTTGTGGAAGGTGGACAGAATATAAGGGTACATGCACAAGTACACAAAGACTAGGTGGGAATTGGACCTTACTTGGATTTGTTGTACTCAAACTCAATATGAAGACAGTCTTCAATGCCCACTTCCATCTTTATGGAAGAGTTGAGCTCTGGGTATGTGCTGAGTGTGTGTACCACAATATCCATCTCTTTGCTGATGTCATTCAGTCTCCTGCTCACTGTAGCCCGGAGGAAGTACCTGAAAGAGGAACCAATTGCATAAGACAACCAACTGAACTCAACATCAACACGAATATATACTGATTATATATCATAATGTGGGGACTCAGTGATTAAATTAGTTTTAATAAGTTTAATAATAGCTGTATGTGTCGCCTGTGTGGAATCATGTAGCCTAAAACATTTCTGTACACATTGAAATTATTGAAGCGTAACAGTGGGCACTGCACATGACAGGTCAAAGATGAACCTAGGTTAGTGATTCACAAATGAATGTTAAAGCTGTGCTTTCACTTACCGTAGCTTGACATTCTGGCCCGTGTAAGACTCATAGGGTTTCTCAACATGGGTGAACTCAAAGTCAAAGGTCTGTGACTGGGTGAGTTCACCCGGCCTTGCAAGATCTTTCACCAGAGAAACAAACTCATGGTGGTTTCCTCGGTCATAGTAGAGCTCTAAAAAGTAAGGACATGCATTTTACATTTGACATTCCAAATTTAAAATCGGTATTGATGAATATTTCCCCTAATGGGTCAATGCTGGGTTTAACTAGGCAGCATAGTAAATGTTATTTTGAAGTTTGTTGTATGTGCAACATGTGCATCAGTTTATCTGCAGTTATATGTACCCACCGATTTGTCCAACAAATTCTATTTTGATGCCTTGATGTTCAAGTCTTTTCCCAGGGTTCTTGAGAGTTACGTTCACCTTTCCACTCACTGTCTCCCCGTCATAAAAGAGAAAATACTTGTCTTTCTTTCCATCTTCAGTCTTATGTTCAGCTTTCTTTCGTGTCTCTGCATCATTCAGAACAACGTCAACTTCTGCACTCTGGCCAAAACTGAAAAAACTCATATTTAAAGCTTGGATGATGGGATCCAAGAACGCCTGAGATTAAGCCCTTTTCTGATACTTTTGAGGGATTGTATGAGACACTTGCAGTGTCCAATGTTCTATCAATTTGGGCTGTTCATTAGCACGAAGTGCAATACGCCAATTTGTTTGTCACCGAGGTTGGCTACGGATCAGTCCTTACGCTGCTTCTTCGCTTTGCGCATACAAACAGGAGGTCTGTGGAGATAATGATACAAATGTAATTGACGGTTTAGATTTGACTACCGTGACAGTTATCAGCCACAACCAACGATTAAGTAAATGCAACGCAGTCTATCAGAATGTGCAGAGTAATGTGTTAGGCTATCTATTTAAATTAAAAACGGACGTTTTTCCTTCGGATTTAAACTATCTACACAATACAACTCGATGCCGATTAGTAGTGTCTTGATGATTCCTTTAGAAATCAATCGGTGTTGGATTGATAGCTAAATTGTAGCTATCTTTTCTGAGACGCTTTAATGTAATGTCATATGTTGTCAAACGATCATTTCCTCTCGTCATCCACTTCCGGGTTTTCTTATGTTTCAAAATAAAAGACTTTTACTGTTACTACAAAGTAAAGGTCTCAACATCAGTTACTTGTATCTTTATTTACTAAATGAAAATGAAACATTAACAGTATTTAGTTCTTACACAACAACAATGAACGATGAACATATTTAACAGTTCCTGAGTAGTTACATGTTAGAAATTAGACCAGTGGAAAAAAACCATTGATAAATAAAACTATTTACATTTTTCAAATGATTGTTAATCCTTATTATGCAAACAGTAATAATACTGATAAGTTATACACACTGTAGTTTTGTTGTTATGAGTACATTATTGTGTACTGTGTTAATGAAAATTAATTTAAAAAAAGAAACATCAACATTATGTACATAATACTAAGTCACAATTTGTGGACAATATGTCCAATATATTTTTATTAAATGATTTGTAAGAACAGAAGGTCACTTGTACACAAAAACGGCACTCTGAAATCATACTTACATGTATACTGTAGTATATCTTGAGTTGCAGCATTTATAGGATATACTGTATAACCTGTTTCAGCAGTTATCTTGTCATAAGAGATTAATTGTCTCTATTTAGCACATTGAAGACTATACAATATTGTGCCTTTTAACTCTGAGTTTATAAGCTTTATTTTGTCTACATGTCTGTATACAATAACTATATACAAAAAGAAACTGACACAACCTTACCATAGGAACATAAACCAGGCAAACCTGCAGTCAGAGGTTTTGACAGACATTTCTAACAAAACATGTTCAGTGTACGGTGTAGAAATAGGACGTAAAAAAGGGATATTTTTCAAAAACATTGTGAGGGAATGTTCCAGCATTAGTTGAACATGAGCATATTGATCAAAGCTCAAGTGTCACAGATTTGAAATGGTACTGTTGACAGTGATGTCTGAAGAAATAAAAACCTTGTGCTGAAATATAGTTAAAAATGACATTAAATGGCAAATGTCTATCAGAAAGTAATAGCAAAATAATGGTTCACATTATTATGATAACTTTGGCAAGCTTGTTGAGCAAAAGCTAATGCACATTAGCTTGTTGGGCAAATGCTAATGCACATAATAGAGAATAATGCACAATCTTACAACTCAGATTTCTTCCACAAAGCTAGTCCGTAAGAATTTGCCTCTGTCTTCAGTGTGTCTTCTTCCGTCCTCATTCTCTGCCTTCTTGTTCTGATTTTAAATTACAAATGATGATTTGTGTCTGAAGTGACCCTGATGGATACATTACATCACAAATTGATTAATGGTGTACATTTTATATAAAAATATAGCTTAATTAATCTTCATTGAGCACTATTTTATTTAGTGCAAAGGTACATTTACTCACCTCATCTGCATCACCATAGTCCACACCGTCATCCTGTGCTGGCAGTTTATAGCTGAAAGACAAAATCAGTCCATCATTTCCAAACAACTATTAAAACATTTTAAATGTATTAATAGAACCTCAATATACCACTGAGCCTTCCCCATATACAGTTGTGTGGAATTCTTAAGGGAATGATGTCCCAAAATACTCATATTTTTTCCTATATTGCCACGTACTTGTTCCCTTCTTGATCCTTGCTGGAGAAGCAGCCATGTTTATGGGCATGACAAACTCCAACTGTCACACATATCACGGCCACTACTGCTCCAAACGACTTCAGGAATATCCCCAAAATGTCAACATCATCTGGAAAAACATGTGAACGACACAGAGATTAAACATCCCCACAAGTTAAAAAAAAACTCCATGAAAACGACCTTGGAGTGTCCCTATTAAAGAGATGACAACCGTTGTGATTTACTGTCACGGCACTACAGTGGACTCACATGACTCACTGGCGAAACCTGCAATGCACAATGGCATGTCCTGTGTGACACAGGACAGCTAAATTTAACATTACTGCATCCGCCTGTTAGGTTATGGCACTCACAGACTTCCATCTTCTGTGGGGGGCACTGGGAGTATCCTGCGTCATTCTTCGCTTGGCAATAGTACTCCCCAGCGTCCTCCTTCCGAACCCTCCGGAATTTCTGCAGACACACCCCAAAATTGATCAACTGTACCCTCTAACATCTACTTCTAAAAGTGGATTAGGAGAGAGAGTGAAGTAAAAGAGTAAAGCGAAGAAAACACAACAATAAATCCTTCTGTCATCAAGCAACATTGTTCTAACCCGTTGGCCATAACTCACCAGGCCTCCTGTGTCAGAGTTGATGGTGTAAGAGGAGTTGATGAACTTGATGCTGTTCTTAGGATCAAGAGGAAGTTCCTCGTTGTCGTGGAACCAGCTGTATTGTGGGGCAGGAAAACCCTCATTCTCCAGGCAGTGTAGCTCAGAGGACGTGCCTACTGTCACTGCCACGGGCACACTGCATCGTGGCACCACTGGCTTCACTACACACCACACAGAATCATAACACTTTACTGCAAAGTACTGTCCACAGCATCATTGACATACACAAAGGTCACAATCCAAAGACTGTTTAGTAGAAGAAATATTAAACCATGTGCTTGCCTCTGACTGCAAGACTGATGAGGATCTCATCAAAGTCCCTTTGGTCGTCGATGGCAGCGACCTCACAGCGATACTCTGCAGTGTCAGAGCGGCTTGTGTTGAGGATCAAGAGGTTGGCCGGCTCTCTGAGCTGTGCTCTGTGCTCCAAGTCCCCTGATAAAACAGTATGGTTATAAACTAGGCTTACTGTGTACCGTAACATGGCTGGCTGGTTTTGGGCTTCAAGGAATAATTACCTGAAATCCGATTCTGAAAGTATACATAACTGACAACTCCTTTTTTTATTTTCTTCCATTCAATTCTGGGATTGTTTGTTGATATGGACTCTATCAAACAGGTCAGTTCAATGGCTGAAAAGAAAACAGTCTGTGTCAGACTGCAAATTGAATATGAACTGTCTTATCCTTGGAAGGGTCCTTTTTTTACACAACTTACTCTCAAATTCATTAGCCCAGACAGTCTTGTCCGTAGTGCGCAGGATCACAGCCAGAGATGGAATGTAACCTGTCAAAGACAAACAAAGTTGCTAACACCAATGACACAGTCCAGTGTCTATGCCAATCAGACACAGATCCTGATACGAGGTTTAGAGCAATTTATAAAAATACGGGTAAAGATGGCTGCATCTGGGGTCAGCCAATAGAATGTTTGTGTGTCTTGTCCAACTAAAAGTTAAACACCACAAGAGGCAAAAAGAGCATTTCTGAAGTATTGGAGAGATCAGTATTCCTCAGTGTGTTTTAGCCTCTGTAGTCTCCAAACCAGTCTAAGACTAAATAATGAGGAGGTATAATAGCTGCTAAGAGTCTCATGCTGGGTAATGAAAACATTCACTCCCTCTGTGTGGGCGATGTGAAGGACTTCTAATGAGGGCTGAAATCAGACTGTAATGTAATGTCATCTAAGCATATTATGCACCTCAGAAGTATAATCCAGACAGATAAAAGCACTCAGCAATTGATTAAATGGTAGGCTTATTGGGTAAAAAAAAAATATGATGAACATGAAATTGTCTATTTCTTAATTCATCAGACAACACCAGAATGGCTGTAGGACAGGGAACTGTGAAGTAGACTATTTGAATGCCTCTCTCACTGTTATTTCCTTGTTGGGGGTGAGCAAGACTAGTGGGGCTGGGCAAGACTAGTTCCTAAAGTAGAAAATGCACGTACAGCCAAACTAGAGCAACCAGTCATATGAGCACAGCTGTGGATACAGTGATGAGATGTGACTCTCAGGTCTCAACAGCAAACTTTCCCAGCCCTGTATATCAAGGGCTATTTTTACCCCCAGCTGTGACTGGTCATGTTGAGAGACACAAGGAATGCTTGTCCAGCAAATCATCCTATGGCATAGCAGAGATTTGTCCCACACGTCAGCCTAACCATTGAAATAATCTTCCCAAGACTCAATCAAAACATTTCACTGAACCATTATGAGTAGCCTGGCTGCCCCAAAACAATAAACAATAAGTTGCTGTTTAAGGCATGCTGCTATCGCTTTAGAATTATCTGATTTTGACTAATTTCCTAGTAGCGTCTTCATGTCATAGTCACTACAGACTGATCCAGTTTGTACACTGGCTACATAAGGCTTTGTTTGTTTTCCCAGACAGTTTCAGGTCGTGGGAGAGAAGCCCCATGGTCAATTAAAAAGACAATGGCTGATTGCTATTGTATTCCTACAATACAAGCATTCCACATAAGCTTAACAATTAAAAACACTTCTTTACTCAATAGGCTATATAAAGAAATGATTCATTATGTGAAGAGTAGAACATCTACACATCTACACAGTACAATAGGGGGGAAATAATAGATGTTTGAGATATTCCAAAGACCATCTCAATCTAATCCCTCTGGTTATTATAATGCAGAAACAGTAAATCTATAGCCCACTCTGAGTAAAATGCTCTCTTAAGTAGCCACACTGTACAATCCTCTTAATAAACCAAATATGAAAAAAAACGTCCATTCCCATCTCCTTGCTGTTGATCCATTACTTTAAAAAAGAAACAATTCCCAGGCATTCCAGCAAATCCACTGAAACACACTGACAATTCACTCACATCATACAGTAGCCTAGCTGAAATGTACAGCAATAACGCAGATAGGACATTTTTCCATACAATTTAATTTAGTAAAGTTTCTATCGAACTGTTGGTAACAAGTCTCAGATAATGTATTGGTGCTCCGCGAATATCCAAGGGTAGGTTACTAGTAGGCAACTCATGATTTGCTTGCTCACAAGCTGGTCAGTGTTAAACCAGCCGACTACTCTTGCATTTGACTCACTGTCAGCTCGACCTACCCTACAAAATTCAACAACAAACTATCTAGCTAGCTAGCCAGCCAGCCTCCTGCTTTATCCTGCCTACATAATCTAGCTTGCCAGCTAAATAGACTACCGTATAAAGCGGGGTCCCTTTATCGTCCACCTAGCTCTCGACGCTCGTCAGAAATGTTACGAATATGTCGACATAAAAACGTTATGTCACAGCATTGTACTTTAATATATAGATACACACCTATATAATAACATTCCGGTTTTAAAATTCAATAGGGATGTGCCTAGAAATGTTATTTTCCACATTTTAGCAGTTAGCCAAGGGGCCCCATTATCGTTCGTCCAACCACTTTCAATGGAGAATTGTCAAGTTTGAAGCTGCGCAAGGCAGATGCTACACATACGGGTTGAGAGCATGTTTACACACTCAAATCTCTAAGTAAGAGGCTGTAATTTTGTGTGCAGAAATATAAGGTGTGTACATATCAGTGAGTTACTTTCTTTCATTGCTGCTGCATATCTTCTTTATGAAATTAACGGAAGAAACGGTCGTGGCCGATAATTGGGTCTGGAAATGTTGGAGAGTTTGAATGGACGATAGCTATGGGGCCGCTCACTCTACAATAGCCAAGGTATGCGGAGCAATTTCAAACCCTTTGCACGCCGGGACTATTATTATAGATAACGTTATGCTATAGTGTTAGCTAATATTATTTATTTGATGTGTAGCAAAAGTGTAATACAGGTTGCAGCGTGTAGTAGTAGCACAAGTCCACAATGTCAATATTAACAAAGCATCGGTGTGATTTAATTGCGATGCATGTTGCGTAAAGTTAAAACCGTTATAGTAAAGGGAAAGAACTTACTGATGCTAAAAAAGAGGATGAAAAAAGCCGTCCTTTGTTGTATCGCCATCTTGAAGCCCCTGATTTATCAGCAATATTTGCACATTCACAAGCTATCACACACAGCACCTCTGAGGATGGGGGATAAGGGTGAAATGACTGGTGTGGATGCTGCCATTGACGAGTTTCCATAGCTACAAGGGCGTTAGAGCGGAAGAGGGGCGTTACACCGACCGGAAATGTCCGTTTTATATTTTATATAACATTATTATATTTTATGTTATTATGTGACATAGTGAGAAAGACAGATGACTTTCCTTAGATATTAAAACTAGAATTTCTGTAGAGATACTATATAATTCATATATTTATTTATTTATTTATTTCGTGATCAATTCATTTGAAACCTATACACTCACAAATCAGTGTGAATAGCTTTTTACAAACAGAATAAAGTATACCTACGTCTATATTTTCTTTCCAACAATTGTGATTTACACAATTCAATTCCTCATGAGTACACCAGATGTCAGTGTATAACCAAATATTAACGATCATTCAGTCATGTAATCCGTCATCAGAAAAACACAATTTTAACAGCAAAATACACATGTAGCCTTGAACACAATCACCTGAGTCATCAGTAATGTCTGAATAATACAATTGCACTGCTCTCAATTACATGTGTGTTTTAGCTAATCACTTACAGATCTTGATAAATATTTCTTCATAAAACACAACTGTCAGTCACTGTTATATTCCGATCATCAACTGATTAGTCTCTTTTAGTATTTGATATACTGAACCAATGTAGCACAGTGCTCTGACTGGTCATGCACCAGATACTGCTCACCCACCTTAGAGCTGTTGCAAATGTGTTGCTAGGCAATCATCCCCAGTGGGAATCCCCCTCACA
>NC_085028.1:13889375-13991875 GCF_963692335.1 Osmerus eperlanus
ACTTCAGAAGGCCAATGCAGAGGGAAGTCCCAGAGGAGGGCAACCAGTGAAGCATATCAGGTTGCAACCCTTCCTACATGTGTTATGTTCTACGTTTGTGTTCCACTTATCTAGAAGGGATTCTCAACCCCCCCCCCCCCCCCTACCAGCACCCCTCCACCACCTCAACTACTAAGCCCCCACTTCTCTGTGTGCAGAGAGTCTAGGTCCCTCAGCCCGCTGTAGGCTGTACCTAACATTTGGAGCTGCTGTGAGATGAACGGGAAGTGACAGTGTGTCTCGGCCCAGCGCCGTAGTCTGTCAATCACCCTACTGTCATGTCTCCCCCACATTCCCTCCCGCCCTCCCTCCGTTCCTCCCTCCCTCCCTCTCTCCCATCCCTCCCTCTCTTCCTTCCGTCTCTCATCCTTGTCTCACACCCTTTTCTCGCTCAATGATTCCCCCCAACACACACATACACATGCATATGCACACACACACCACAGTCTATTCCAAAGGTCAGAACTGTGCAGCCCTGGGCTTTAACACGCTGGTCTTAGTAAACGATAGCAGGACGTCCATATGCATTATTTATCCCCTCCTGCTGCATCAATATTACATTACTCTTAATATGAATGTTCGACTGAAAATTAATATCTACTGCAAACCAAATGCTAGGAAGCAGATAATGTGTAGTGCATTTATGATCTGCTGGCTTATCCCCCCAAAAAGATTAGGTTTATATTTCTAAATACAAACATTATCATAATTTTTTTAATACAATAAAACGGATTTAACTCAACCAAACCAAACCAAACCTGTAAAACTGTAAAGAATCACTATCTGGTAAGAAATCAGATGTCCTGTTTGCTGAGCCTCACACTGGGCTCCATAGAGATCTCCTGGAGTATGGTGGGAATGAGACAGACGGGGGAGGAGGAATCATGCTCCACAACTCCGACCCCCCTGCTGCAGGGGAGCTTAGCCTGCTCTCAGATACTTCTACAGCACATGTGGTAGAAGGAAACCTCTTCCTCCTCTTTCTCCTCCACTCCCCCTCTTCCTCCCCTTGCGCCGACTCCTCCTCCTTTCTCTTTCTCCTCCTTTTTCTTGCGCTCATCCTCCTCTTACTGATCTCACATTAACACCTCCTTCGGGCTCATATCGTATTACTTTTGAGCAACTCCATAATGACTGTCACACTATGTGAAATATAGTTTTGCTTCCTGTGTCCTGTCTGTGCCTTAAGGTCTTGCACACACAAAGCTGCAGTAGTGGAGGGTGGCGCTTTAGTCATGTCACAAGCAGGGGGGGATCACTGCTAGGGTACCCCGACCTGCTCGACCCGAGGCAGGAGCTGTGCTGTGGATGAGTCTGGAGCTGTTCTGCTCTCTTTGCTGTTAGATGGACGGGTGAACTGTTATGGGTGTAATGCTCCAGGTTTCCTAGACCCCTCCGTCTCTGGTCTGGACAGACAGACGACAGCTGTGTGTGACTTGACTGGACTGAACCCAGCAACCTTCTGAATAATGTAGGAGTTTTTTTGGGGGGGGGGGGTCATGTGTTTCTCCACTGCTTCTTGGTTCTTGACAATGCACCTGCATTGGCTGGATGAAGACATTCACAGCAGTACGTTTCCAGGGTTACCGCATGGAGAGATTAGCTGCACATCAGATTCAAATGTAATTAGAAAACAACACATTGATGGCGTCAGTGTTGGTTAATGTTTGTTACATTGATACTTCCAGCACACCCTCGTACCTAATCAAATACCAAATATAGCCTGTACTAAACTGTGTATATACTGTACCTCCTTGAGCACATACTTTGAACACTGGAAACAACAAGTTACATATTAATAGTAAATCCTAGTACATTTAGTCATTTAGCAGACGCTCTTATAATAATGTGATTATATTTCATGTTTGTGTGAGAGATTATACCTGATCATCTTTGTTGCTGTGTGGTTGTTGCATGGCTGCAGGTGCACGACGGCAGCTTGACCATCTTGGGGATCACACGCGAGGACAGAGGAGCGTACACCTGCAGGGCCTACAGCGACCAGGGGGAGGTGCTGCACACCACGCGCCTGCTCGTCCAAGGTGATCACTGGGGGGGATTTGAATGAACTCTCTTAATTCAGACATGGCATCAAGCTCGGACCCTCATATGCTTAAACTGTGTCAGACTTGTTTGGGGAGGTACATAGTAGGTAGTTATCAGTACAAAATGGCCGCCAGTAATGACACAGACGTTGGATGTCTTGACGCGGTGTGCAGCTGTGATAGAATGGTACTGCATGGCCACTACCACAGTAGGATAACTGTAGGAGAGCTTAATGAATTATCATAGTCCTGGTGGACTGAATCCGGTATCTTCCAGGGAGATATGAGAGAGATATGAATTTCACACGCACGGTGGACTGTGTTCACTCTTATTACAAGCTGCACACTTACAATCCTTCAACCACTCATACAGATATGCAATATCTTCAGTTTACTCACTATGCAGTGAATTAAGGTTTGGGATATGTGCTGATTGTATGCTACGAGGAGTACAGGCAAGTCTACATGACAGTCAATACTCCCCTATACGTGTCCTTGTGTGTGCATGTGTGTGTGTGTGCGTGTGTGCGCGTCTGAGTGCGTTTGTGTGTGTTTCCATCACTGTCTGTCTGAGGGAACATCACTGTCTCTGTCCGGTCCATTAACCCAGCTCTCAGGCAGACACAGATCAGATACGTAGCCCTAATACGAGCCTCCAGTTCCAGCCTGTCTCAGCCTCCCTCTCACCCCCACAACAAGCACTGGAGAGGAGGTAACGGTGTGTGTAGCGCTGCCGGCGGAGTGGACGCTTTCATGGAGGCATCGGTTTGATAGTGTGGTGAAGATGCCATCTTTTTCTGTCCGTGTGCAGGTGCCTTTGGGGAGGATAAAGTGTGGTAACATCTTCAGGCAAGGATTTAGCTGTAGATGCAGACACTCTCTCCTCTCTCTCTCTCTCTCTCTCTCTCTCTCTCTCTCTCTCTCTCTCTCTCTCTCTCTCTCTCTCTCTCTCTCTCTCTCTCTCTCTCTCTCACTCACACACGCACAATCACCTTGAGATTTCGAGACATAAAATTATAAAATAAAGCTCTCACTAATCTATTCTTAAATTAATGCATCTGAGATACGATCTGATATGATCAAAACGTGTCTATGTCTGCGAGCTACATGCTGAACTTGCTGAAGGACCATCTGCAGAAGGTGTGTGTTGAAATGGGCCAGGCAAGTTGTCTGAGCAGGAACAGTAAGATAGCTAAGTAGTCATGAGTCTCACTCTAGTGATCTATTTTTTATTGTTATGAGTCAACCACCCCCTTCACTACTCTCTAATCTTGTGTAAACGATACCAAGATGAAGAACCAGGAGGCTTGTTGCTGGTCCCACTAATAAAAAACAGCTTAGCTTTCATGGCTTGTAATGATTTACAGAGAAACAGGAGCACCCCTGAGGCTCTGGGTATGCCCAATGTGAAGAGCTGGTAAGCCCTGTTCCTGCCTGGGATGTTGGCTACAGTACAGTACCTCCCCTCTTACTGTAACCCATCGCAGGCCGTAGAGACGTTAGATGGATCCTATTACAGCTTTAGCATTAGCATTAGCTCTGTCTGCCTCTGTGTAGCCTGTCCATATCCTTGAGTGTATGGAAGGCCAGAAGGAACCTGAGTGGGATTATGGTGGAATCATGGGGGAAATAGTATATTTGGAGATAAACCAGAAGACTTATTTTTTACATTTCAAGAATGTTGATTTTTACTTCTCCCGTGTGCAGTCCGCTGTCTCACAACTTTAAACCTGTTCTCTTTTGAAACACGCTTTTTGCCCAAGTAAAGGTTGCTGTGGGCTTCCAACAGGAGCCAAAAGTTGTCCTGCACTTGTTTTTAAAGGCTAACGAATTTATGTCAATATTGTATGACAAATGTCTCATCTGAACAATTTTTGAGCATATTCTCCAGACTGTAATAATCCAACGTCTTTTTCTCCTCTATGTTCCCAGGCCCACCGTATATTGTGACACCACCAGAAAACATCACTGTAAACATATCCCAGAATGCACTCTTCACCTGCCAAGCCGAGGCGTATCCTGGCAACCTAACCTACACATGGTTTTGGGAAGAGGATAACGTCTACTTCAAGAAGTAAAGTCATGATCGATATCCGTCCTGTACTGTAACACTGTCCAGCGTGTGGATGTGTGCGGGAGCATGTGTGCCTGCACGTGTGTGTCAAACTGTCCAAAGGTCTAACTAATGAATAGTTAAAGTCCCAGATTAGGTGTTCCTCTTTTCCTTTTGTCTGTTTTGTTTCTTTTCTCACCCTCAGCTTTCCTGTAATGTACTTGAATGTTTGTGTGGTGTGTGCGCATGTGTCTTTGCGGATGCTCTCTCTCATTGGATTTGTGTGCGTGCCTTCCTGTCATCCTGTGTGTGTGTGTGTGTGTTTGTGCCAGTTGTCCCAGCAGGGGGCCGTCTGGCGTGGGCCAGGCGGGTTAGCATGCTCTGATGACAGCATCACATGACTCAGTGCTTGTGTCATCATCACATGGCTCTCGTACAGGGCTGATCTGAAGCGTAGCCAGCAGCTCTGCCAGACTCCCTGTAGCAGCCCTCAAACTGAGCACAGAGACACACTCAGATACACATTCAGACACACATTCAGACACACATTCAGACACACATTTAGACACACATTTAGATACACACTGGTACACAGTCAGAGAACCAGCGTACCAGCGAACCAGCGTAAAAACCAGTGTAATAAAAGTCGCTCTGGATAAGAGCGTCTGCTAAATGACTAAATGTAAATAGGTGAAGAAGAAGACTACAGAAAAAATATTTATAGATTATTTTTTATTATTATTTTATAGAGGACACTCTTTCAGAGCCTTTTTTTGTCAGGAGGAGCAAATACAGACATTACATGCAAGGGAACATGTTCTATGTAACAGTTGTTTGCTTTTTTTAAAAATATGCATTCTTTGTCAGTGAAAATATAATGTCTTTCAAAAATACAATATGCTAGAGAACGTTAGGATATAAGGGAATCATAAGCATTGAATTAATCCACACTTCCCATCAAATGGCATCTTCAAAATGTGCCCACGCAGTGTTTAATTGGCTGGTCATTTGTTTAAAACACAATGGGAATATAAGCCTCTGTTTGTGGTGCCTCATTTCATGTGGCAGTGAGAGAAAACACGAGGTGATTTTGGTAACAAGGGGATTTGTCTGACAACTGCTCCACTTTCTGGAGCCCATCTGAAGCTGGCATGCCGTCTGACTCTGTGCTACCCTCTGCTGGCCGTGCAGCAGAACTGCGCAGACGTGCCCCTCCTCCTCCCTCCCGTGTGTGTGCGTGTCACAATGACCCGTTTGACAAATGTCTGCTTCCTATTGGCAGTGACCTGAAGCTCCGGGTACGCATCCTCATTGACGGCACGCTCATCATCTTCCGGGTGAAGCCGGAGGATGCTGGGAAATACACCTGCAGCCCGAGCAACAGTCTGGGAGTCTCGCCATCCGCCTCGGCACACCTGACTGTTCAGTGTGAGTGTTACCGTGGCAACGTGGCAGCGGGGGCGGGGAGCGGGGAGGAGGGCGTTGAGAGTGGAGTGGCGGTAGAGAGCCTGCCTGCTGTCTCACACTGTCGTTAGTGAGGCTGGTCCACATCTCACCGGAGCTCCTCTGACCTCAAAGATGAATTAGAGGATGATTAGTACGCCTCAGTACTGCTGGATTATTTTGACATTCGAATCTCAGTACACCTGATAATGAAGTGATTATTTCCCTCCTAGTATCTTAGGTCACTATAGCAGCATGAAAGGCAATTGGTGATCAGAGATTAATACTACCTTTTATATTGGCTAATGCAGTGCCTATCTACAATGAACCCTTCAGTAACACTCTGATTCTCAAGAGAACACTCTAGCGGTAGCTTCAATGTCACTATGCCAGTTTGGACTGTGCTTCTATTTAGTCGAAGAAAATATAACCATAAGCTCTGTGTTCCTGCTGTGCGATGCCAAACCTCACACCTCCTTCTGTGCCCACTCTGCCCTGCAACCCCAGACCCCGCCCGGGTGATCAACATGCCCGCCATCATCTACGTTCCTCGGAAACTGCCTGGGGTCATCCGCTGCCCTGTGGATGCCAACCCGCCCGTGATGTTAGTGAAGTGGGAGAAAGATGGCTACCCGCTCAGAGTGGAGAAGGTCAGTCCGCCTTTGCTGGCCACCAGCCCCAAACTCAGTCGAGGTTTGGGATGCTAGGACGGATATTATTCAGTACCCCTGTGCTGTTCTGTCTGTTTGTAGTGGGTGGGGCTTTGGCAAAAGTCTGATCAAACGACCTTCACTCCCACAGCTTTGACCCCAGTAACACCACTGTAGTCACAGTATGATGGTGTAACTGTACTTCAAACAGCACTTTTCCTCCCGACCCTAATGTAGTACCCCGGGTGGAGCCAGGCGGCAGACGGAAGCATCCGGGTGGCGGAGGCCACAGAAGACTCCCTGGGCACCTACACCTGCGTGCCTTACAACGCCCTTGGTACCATGGGACAGTCCCCCCCTGCCACTCTGGTGCTAAAGGTAACAGACACCCGTCACACTTCTCTCTTAAGCAAAAGAGCACCAACAGTGCCACAGTTCTCTCTAGAGAGCTGGTGTGTCGTTGCTTGCCTCACCGGGGAGAGTTTTTGTGTGTGTGTCTGTGTGTGTGTGTGTGTGTGTGTGTGTGTGTGTCTGTGTGTGTGTGTGCGTGTGTGTCTGTGTGTGTGTGTGTGTGTGTGTCTGTGTGTGTGTATGTGTGTCTGTGTGTGTGTGTGTGTCTGTGTGTGTGTGTCTGTGTGTGTGTGTGTGTGTGTGTGTGTGTGTGTCTGTGTGTGTGTGTGTCTGTGTGTGTGTGTGTGTGTGTGTCTGTGTGTGTGTGTGTGTGTGTCTGTGTGTGTGTGTGTGTGTGTCTGTGTGTGTGTGTGTTGCAGGATCCCCCTTACTTTAACGTGAGGCCTGGGGGGGAGTACCGTCAGGAAGCTGGAAGAGAGCTGGTCATCCCCTGTGCTGCCTCTGGTGACCCTGAGATTCCTACCATCTCCTGGAGGAAGGTACACTCACACACCGACGTATAAACACACACACACGGCCGGAAGGAAGAGCATGCTACAGAACTCAGATGAATTGTGTTGAACCTACTCCGTCACATGTCAATATTCTCATGCTCTGTTTGTGTGTGTTTGTGTGTGTTTGTGTGCGTGTGTGTTTGCTAGGTGGGAAAGCCCAGCAAGAGCAAGCACAACATTCTACCCAGCGGCAGCTTACAGTTTCTGTCCCTCAGCAAGGAGGACCACGGGGAGTGGGAGTGTGTGGCCACCAACGTGGTGACGAGCATCACTGCCAGCACACGGCTCCTCGTCATCGGTACGACGCGCACGCCCTCTCCTCTCTCTTTCACAGCCTCCTGACCGTTCACTCGGGTCACTTCCAGAATATTCCGTTCCTAAGGTGAAATTTAGACTGCTCCCGACATGACCGGACAGAAATAGAATGGATCATTAGCTGACACACTGGCTGTTACTATGGTGATCTTTAGGTGAGGGCTCTCGGAAGGCTGAACTTGTGTGTGCGTACATGTGCGGGTATGTGTGTAAGTGTTATGGGTAGAAAGCCAACAGCACACCTATGTGGGACATTGTTTCAGGTATGCTCAGTGACAGACAGCCCCCTCAGGTGACAGGTGCCATGTCACCAAGGTTGTGTAGTCGACAGCTGGGGCGGCTCTGACCCAGAGAGAAGGGCCTGGCACTGGGCCATGCTGCACAGCTGGTTAGGGGGTAGGGTGTACCATTGACACAGACTGGAGCCATACTCCTCACCTTCACACCACCCTGGTCATCACTCGGGCCCCCAGTCTGTGAGAGCATCAGACTGGCCAGTCTCAGTCTGCATCGGCAAATGGGACTAAACCAGAATATCGTGTTTGACTGAATAGATTTATTTTTATTGAACTGTGTAACAGTTATTCATTCTAAACCGCTGTGACGAGAATAGCAAGCACTCAAGAGAGTCTTGTTGCAGTATTATCGAGTGATAGTGACAGGCCATTATAACCTTTTGCTGGTCAATAATGACGTTTCCCCCCCTGCAGTGTCTTCTATAATGTCTTCCCCTATATTCCGTTCTCAGGCACCAGCCCGCATGCTCCGGGCAATATCCGTGTGCTGCCCTCCACAACCTCAGCCAATGTTTCCTGGGAGCCGGGTTACGACGGGGGCTATGAGCAGACGTTCTCGGTGTGGTATGGTCCAGTGTGAGTACTCCCAGCGTCTTCCTTCTTCAGGTCTTAACTGATGCCACTGTTGTGCCAGGATTTGGATTTGGAATGTGAGCTTTGTCTGTGGTTTGGGGTAAGATACTGAGGCAGTGCAGGGAAATACTCCTTCGCTAAACCAATTTCCGCACAGGAATATTTGGAGTTGGCATGATTCTCATAGTTTCCGAGCCAGTATTTGAATCATTATTCGAAATAATTTGGTTCTTTTATTTGTACTATTTTCCTTACAAGTATACCTCTGAAGGCTGTATGTATATTACAGATGAATAATTCATAAGGTGCTTCATTGAAAATGTAATGGCTTGTAATGGGGAAGACATGGCAGTCATAGTCCATGAGGCGGTGTCTACGACTTGCGGGAATATCGGTATTACCGTTGAATTGATGTCAGCAGTTGTAGGAGACTTAGCAGGTTAGATGACCAGATGCGTATAGATTAATCATCTTATAGAGGGGCTGCTGTCATCAGAGTAATATGGTTAACAGTCCTTCTCATCACTTTCTCTGTCATGGCCTTGTAGCAACCAATGGAAATGAGTAAACTGTAATATTAAACTATGGCTAGTCATCATTCGACATGTGCAGATGTGTCTCCTGTGTGCTTAAATAATGTATTACTTAGTACAGATTATCATAACTATACATCTGCAAGTCAAAGATGATAGCAGTAAAGGAATATTTTAAACATTGTAAATTATCGTAATCTACTGCAATGCGAGGACCTTTTTGTGACTACACTGTTTTACGCAAAATAGGATTAGTTATCTGAGCTCTCTGTTTATGCCTGGACTCTCTCTCTCTCTCTCTCTCTCTCTCTCTCTCTCTCTCTCTCTCTCTCTCCCTCTCTCCCCCTCCCCCCCACAGGCTGAAGAGGGTGGACTTTGGGCCTCATAACTGGCACTCCATGCCAGTGTCCGGTGCTCAGATGTGGCTGGTGGTGCCAGGCCTGGAGCCCAGGACAGAGTACCAGTTCAGCGTGCTGGCACAGAACAAGCTGGGCACGGGGCCCTTCAGTGAGGTGGTGACAGTCAACACTGCAGGTGTGTGGCGCCACCACTGCTGTCCAGACACGCTCGTTCAGACACGCTCGTCCAGACACGCTCATCCAGACACGCTCATCCCTCTCTTTTATATGCTTGATTTGATACTGTGTTTATAATATTATATATATATATAAATATTAATACTACACATTAATACTAGTGACAAGTTTGACTCAGTAGCTGTCCCTATGGCAGCATCTGGCTGCAGTGTCAACACCTCATCCTCATGACACAGCACAAATGAGGTGTTCGTCTATTTCTCAAGGGTGTTTTGGTGTCCTTCTTCCCCCCAGTGTCTCCCATGAGTACTCCAGAACCACAGGTGCTTCTTACGCCACCACGGTGCCTCACAGCCAATCGCACGCAACACGGCGTCCTGCTCACCTGGCTCCCTCCAGCCAATCACTCGTCACCCGTTGATCGCTACATCATGGAGTTCCGTCTTGGGGAAAGATGGGAGGTTCTGGACGACTTGATCCCTGCCACAGAGACTGAGCTGATCGCCCGGGACCTCGTACAGGTACAATACCTTGTAGAGGATATGGCAGGCTGCTTACATGGAGGGGTTGGTTACTGGTACTGTTGCAGTGTAATGTGTTTGTGTGTTTGTGTCTCTGGCAGGAGTCGTGGTATGAGTTCAAAGTGATGGCGGTCATGGATGACCTCATCAGTGAGAGCAGTAACGTGGTTGGGGTGTCCAGCACGGGTCAGTTTTCCATCTTTTAAAACATGCAACTTGATGCAAATAGAACTAAAAACTTGCTGGAAAATATATCAAACTAACCCACAAAAAACATGCTGTAAAGCTTTACTGACGATTGTCATGTTTGCACTGTCCGTTCCAATAATTGGGTGACCTTTAACCTCCTCCCCAGACCCCTTCCCACCCGCAGAGGTGGCTGATGAGGGGCTGGCGAGGCCGGTGGTGGCGGGCGTCGTGGCGACCATCTGCTTCCTGGCGGCGGCGGTCCTGTTCAGTACTCTGGCGGCCTGCTTCGTCAACAAGCAGCACAGACGCAAGCTCAAACGCAAACCAGGTGGGTTCGAAACACAGGCCCTGATCCAAGCTACTGTGTGATGGACCTCCTCTGGCGGTCAAAGCTCATCCAAATGTTGTTGTTTTTTACCATTCTCAGACCCTCCCCTGTCTGTGACACACTTCAGGAAAAGCATTGAATCACCGTAAGTACATGACCTAAAACTAACATAATCTCACTCCAGATTAAATGTAAGGCCGCCATTTTGGGGGTATATCCAGAGTCCCGGCGCAACATTTGCTGTGTGATTTTAAATCCAACTTCAGTGCATTCATTTCCTCAAAGGCAGGATTGTTTCACCACAGTTTGTGTGGTTTGTGTGTGGGTTCGTATGAACAGGAGGTCCTTTTATATGCATCCTGTTTTCCTTGTTTTTTGATGATGTGTTTCTAGGAAGAAGCTAGCATTAGTTTTGAGTTTTAACTGGCCAAATGATAACTGCACATCAATATGATAACTCCGTCTTCGTGTGAGATTAGTTTGACTGAAGTGTGAGGTCAGGGAGTCCACGCTGGTCCTCACTGTGTGGAGGCGTAGGTGTCCAGCCACTGACAGATGACCCTGGCCCATGTCGTTTGTCTCCCATCCCAGGCCTCCTCTTACCCCCTTGCCTGGGGTAGAGCCCTGCTGGGACGAGCCAGCCAGGAGCAGCTACATGCCCCCTCCTGCCAGCCCCCTGTGAGTGCCTACCCTGCACCATAATGCAGCGCTGCGCCGCGCTGCACTGGCTCGGCTGCATGGCAAACGCATTGCATTAAAAAAAATCTATAATAAAGAAGTGTGTGCTTCAGTGCTCCGCTGGTCGAACCCGCATGCACAGAAAACACCCTCGTACAGTGATGTGTGCTCGCGGCGGCTCTGTTGTGTGTACAGTGCAGGCTGTGCACAGTGCCGGGCTGTGCACAGTGCCGGCTGTGCACAGTGCCGGGCTGTGCACAGTGCCGGGCTGTGCACAGTGCCGGGCTGTGGACAGTGCCGGCTGTGCACAGTGCCGGGCTGTGCACAGTGCCGGCTGTGCACAGTGCCGGGCTGTGCACAGTGCCGGGCTGTGCACAGTGCCGGCTGTGGACAGTGCAGGCTGTGGACTCTGGAGAACTGGAGAGCGTGTAATTCTGGTGCCTTTACAATGCTGCTCCTGGTGTGGGTACGTGATTACAGAGGCCTGTGAATATCATTTTTAGATGCCTTTCTCCCAGGCTGATAAGGCATTTTGGTGCAGCATATGTCCCCTTCCCCTCCCTTAAATCAGCAGACAGGCCTCGGTTTAGAAAAAAAAAGACATTTCTGAGATGGTTATCATGGCTGATTTTTCATCCTCTCCCTCTTTGCTACAGTAGGTTTATTAGCCGCAGTGCAAGTAGAAGGCATCTGCCGGGCATTGTGTTATATCATACTGCAGTGGCCAAAGGCATAATGCCATGGCTGTGGATTCTGTCTTCTGACTAGCATAGCATTAGCAGGTCCATGTGGTTTACATGCCCATTGCGTGCAGCGCAAGTAACAACGTTGTATATTGACTAAAACTGAGAAGTTTGCTTTGGAATGTTCCCCTAATTGAGCCTGTCTGTGTCTGTGTGTCCTGGCAGGCTGTCCTCGGGGAAGATCAGTCCAGAGAGTTCTCCTCCATCGCGGCCCAGGTCTCTGTCGTCCGAGGAGGCCCATGGTCCAGGCCTGTATGTCCGGCGGCTGTCCAGCCCCCAGAGAGAGAGGGGCCAGGAGCTTTCCTTCTACAAGAAAACCAAGCGTGCCATAACCAGTAAGAAGTACAGTGTGTCCAAACACGAGGCGGAGGTGACCACGCCCATCGAGCTGATCAGTCGCGGGCCGGACGGACGCTTCGTCATGGAGATTAGCCCCCCGCCCCGACGCATCCAGGGCTTTCCGTTCGCCGAGGAGTCCGACATGTACCCTGAGTTCCGGCAGTCCGACGAGGAGAATGATTTTGACCCCGGGCCCCTGCCCCCGATCATGCCCACGCTCCGGCCCCAGCTCTCCCCAACGTCCTCCAGCCTGGAGTCCACGCAGCCCCCCACCTACAGCCCCCGCCTCCACAGGGCCATGGAAGGTATGAGCTTTGTGGAGGGCAGTGGGCTTCATGCCTCAGGGCAGGCCCCCACCTCCCGCTATCGGGGTTTCCCCCAGGGCCCCTTCTATGGGTATCTAGGCAGCCGCGGGGAATCGGGGATCCCCCCACCTTTCTACATGCCCGACATGAGCCCACGTAGCTCCGCTCTGTCCTCCCCACCGGGCACGGGCGAGGGGCCCTTCGGTTACCCCTCCATCCCGGAGGAGAGCGGGGAGATGGAGCACCATCAGTACACAGCCTCCGGCCATTCTCTCCCGCACTCACACAGCCCCCCACCTCGCTCGCCCGAGAGCTGGCAGCCTCACGAGTTCCCCTTCCTGGGTCTGGAAGGGACCCGTTTCATTTACCCACCTCACCACCCTTTACATCATCAGCAGGACCTCCCTGATCCTCCCCCCTACCCTCCTCACTTCCTCCCTCCGAGTCGCCTGCACCTCCCACCCCTGAAGGATCCGATCAGCCCTCGGCTCCTGCAGCTGGAGGTCCCTATGGCTCCACCAGGCAGAGAACGGCCCCTGGGGCCTCCAGCTAGGCGCTTAGCTATGCAACAGGCCCAGAGTCTCGGCCAGCTCAGACACACGACCCATGGTATGGGCGTACCAGTGTTGCCTTACCCTGACCCGGCAGTCCGTGCAGGGAGCCCTAGCACAGCGCCCAGCAGCAGTCCACAGTCCTGGCTCAGCCCGCGGGCACGACGTCGGGCAGACCCCGGCCTCCCCCCGCTGGTCCTCCAGCCCTCCCGTCTCTCCCCTCTTTCCCAGAGTCCCCTCAGTACCCAGCCAGGCTCTCCAGATATCCTAGTCCGGCCCCCTCCCCACCCCAGCATCCTGCGCACCTCCCGCTCCCTGGAGATGCCAGAGATCGCCCTGCACCCCTCCGCCACCGCCAGCTTCTCCAGGAGGTCCTCCCTGGCCACCTCCCCCACCCACGGCCAGGGCAGCAGACGGCCCAGCCCCAGTTATCACCCTCACATGTCCTATGCCTCCACTGCAGCCAGTTACCCCTCCCAGTCCCCATCTCCTCCCCTGGAGGGCAGGGACGTGTTCGGGCAGAGGCCGTCCCAGAGAAGGACAGAGGAGGAGATGCTGCCCTCAGAGCCCTCCCAGCTCCAGATATCCGCCTCAGGGTAGGTGATGCTCTCTGCCAGGGAACAGAAACACACTCATTCACACAGGAGCCTTCTCCTTATGGGCACTCAATTCAAGTTTTCTTTCCAAGTTGCAAAATAGTGCATATTTTATTGTAATATGCAGAAAGCATGTATTTGCATTTGGCACTTTATCGGCTAAGTTCAAAGACGTAACAACATGTATTCTGTACTTTTTATATAAGCATCTAAATTATAGCAAACAAAAAATGGTCTCAAATTTGCCAATTGACAGTGCACTAGAAAAAGATTAGATGAAAATAATAATCCATTTTTATATAACAATATACAATATAATTATTTCAATAGTCACTTATTTGAAAAATATTCAATAACATAAACTGTCAATATTATAGTAGCTCACAAATTGTAGCATGATGATGATTTGGCCATGCCATGACTTGTGTTGTCCTCATATTAAACATGACTGCTGTTCAGCAGAGGCTTTCATGGCAACAGTTGCTAAGATAGAGGCACAATATACCTAGCATAGTTTCATTAACTACGTAATTGGATTGATGTGATCTATTGTACATTTTTTATGTATTGTGACTTAATCTGCTGTTTAAAGGAAAATATGAAATGTATAAAGTAACACGCATATTTAGCTATTCCCTATTTTGCCGACTGATAGAATGAAGTCAATTTCCCTGTACAGTACTCCCTGTATTTATCTGAGATAAATTTGAAGGATTGAAACCAAGAACAATAGGGAATATCTGGAGCAGTGGATGCTTCCTACATTATGCTCTTACATTGTAACTTGAGGCCCCACATCATGCATACTCTCTAGAAAGATCTAGAAGTTCCCTAAATACACGGAATTTCAGAGCAATATACAGTACCTGAGGCGCATATGAACTCCCTCTGTGTAGTGTTCCGCTGTACCTGTACACTCCCTCCTTCCCCCCTCACACCCACCTCACCCACCTCTTGGAACCCCACAGACACCCAGGGTAGTGCTAAAGGGCAGGCGGAAAACCAGGACTGCTCTGGCAAAGGTCATTATGGGTAACGTAGTTCTAGGGCTGCTGTACCGTGTGAGGACTCGGGGGGGTCTGATGTCATTTGTTTTTGATTGATCTCAGCTATCTGGGCAGCGTTGTTGTGACCAAGTCCCCTACGCCACAATAGGTAAGGGTCGGACCCATGTCTGAGAGGGGAGGGGTCAGCAGGGGGAGGGGTCTATTCACTCTCTCCTTTAAAGGGGAATTGCTGACTTTGGGTTGTGCCTCTTTACTGGATTCAAGTATATAATGCTGTAGCTTCAATGTTACCTTTAAGGGTCACATTTACCATACAGTTCAATGGCGCATGCCTGCTGTCGTGCACAGTGAGTAGGCTGGTCAGAGATATCAGGAGCTGTTTTGGAATGACAAATATTTTAAAATACAGGCACGTTTCCCAGCACTAAAAGCCTTGAATCAACAGAGGACCCAGATTACTGATGGACTAGAGTATTCCCCTTTAAAGTTTTGTTCCATGTGCAAAATGCCATGCATGCCTTCTCTAAATATCTCTCTTTGACTCAAACAAATAACAATGAATCTCTGACTAAAATCTTCGTCGCATTCGTCGTCTTAAGTGCTTTCGTTTTCTGTCATGTGACTGTTTTAATGGCCATTTCCTCTTCCTGTCATGTGACTGTTCTTTAACGGCCATTTCCTCTTCCTGCCATCTCCTCCCGTCAGCATGGTGAAGCCTCTGTACGCAGTGTTCATGTTTATGGAAGTGTGCTGTACAGTGTTCATGTCTATGGAAATGTACTTTACCTAACACTCTGTGGGCCACTGCATACACTAGACTGTATTTGTGATAATTGAAAATGACTGTATTTAACAAGGACTGCTGTGATTTTCAGATCTGTCTCCCCCATCTGCTAATCGCTCTCAATCTCTCTTTCCACAGTGACAAATCAAGGACAGCATCTCTAAAGCTTTGTGTTTCCATTCCCTGCAAAACAATATGTTTTGGCACAATAACCTGACTTAACATATGGCTAAGTCAGGTTTTGAAGCAGGTGTATTCTGTCCTTTGAAAGACCAAAACTAAACAAAAACATTCAGAACAAGGACATTCATAATTCAATGAGTATTTGATGATATATCTTTCTGTAAGAGTAGGGCTGCAAAACAGCAAAGGACTTAAGTGCGTGTTTTAAAGAGCAGCTTTGTAGAGATAATCTATATCAAATCATAACATAATTATCAAAAAATATATGAATAATTACACAGATCAATGGGCCTGCTTATTCTTCACTCACAGTTTCGGGGAATTTCCATTCAAATGTGAACTCATAAAATGAAAATAGTTCTGGCATAGCTTTAAAATAAGGATTTGGTTTCCTTAAGAAGGAAGCAAATCCAGCCATCAACAGTGGAAGAGAGGATACATATCTAAACGCACATAGGATACTGTGCTGCAAGAGGACCCACTCAATCACCATAGAAACAAGAAAGAAAAAAAGACATTATTTTCATTTTATGGGTTTTTGAACTGACTCACAATTGACAGCAAAAAAACATTGGTACTCTCTGTTCCATTTGACATTGAAAATTAACAGATAACAAGACAATGAAGTGATCTCCTTCAGCTCCAGTCAGCTGACGTTTCAAAATCACGTCGCCATTTTGGACGTTTCTTCTGACTCCTCACCTTCAGGTGGGTAGAGCTCGCCACTGTAGGTTTATAGTAAAGCGCTGTCTGTTGTCTCTTTGCTCCTATTTTCTTCTCAGGGAACATCTAGGTGCGTCTAGCGACGCTGCCGGGTCTGAGAGCTTACAAGCACTGCTACAACAATGTATTACAAAAGCCAAGAGAGTGGCAGCAAACACCAATAACAACTCCACCTCCAAGAGAAGAACAGGTCGGTCTGAAGAGTAGAGCGCCCGAGCTAAACGCGAAACAACAGCATGCCGTTCCATCGCTCGCTCCCTCGATCAACGTGGTTTGTGCTCCTGTTCCCGTAGGTGCGTCTCCCTCTCAGACCCGACAGCCATCCCAGACCGCTCCGGCCGGAGAAGATCTCTACCTCCACAGGAAACGGAAAAGGCAGAGCAAGAGGAACCCGTATGTCTATCTGACCTGCCTGCTGAGACGCAGGCGCCCCGACGACGACCAGACGGGCATCCTGGCCAGCACAGACTCCGAGGGGCACAACTACGGAAGCCTACGCTGACCAGTAAGGCCATCGCTGTCACTATCAGGCCAAGCCATGTGACTCCACCCAAACCTAATTCCTGTCTAACACTAATAACACAAGTGGTAATCTCCTTCCAGTACTGGACAGCAAGGGAGCGGGCTCTTTTATAGTCATTTGAAAGAACAAAAGTAGTCATTTTTCTTAGGGATCATCATCATCGCCTGGCTTTAAGGAGTCACCAGGACAAACAAAACATTGCTCTGAGAACATACTGTACATAATTTAGTAAAGGGAGTCGGTGAAACCCTCCTTGCGGTAAAAACGTGTTTGCTGGATTAAGTCACAACACCGTGTTAGGTCTCACTCACTGGTCGCTGAGGTGTTAGTCCTTTGAGGTGTTTCAGTTACACAGTGTACTGTTATCTGGTTTGTCCTGGCACAGGGACGCCTGTCTACCTTTCCAACAATTCAAATAGTGTCAGTATCTACAGGGTTGTAATCACCAAATATACCTCAGTAAACACAAAGTTGCTGTAAAGCTTGTGATACACTACGTCTGAAATCTTCTTTCAAGTGAAGTGGTGTATGCGGGGGGGGAGAGGATGGATCACATTACTCAATTCACACATTAAATAAATGAAATGACCTGAGTATGGTCAAAAGTAATTTAATATTGGTCCTAATCTTGTTATTTTTATTCATGTTGATATTATCCAATGCAAAGCATAGAATAATATTCATATAATGCAAACCATAAAAAGGCACTGAACGTTTCTGCATGATTTGCAGATTGTGTTGGAACTGGTCATCACGTAATGTTGAGATGAGATTGTGGCCATTTTATTAAGACATGGTCTCAATGGTCCACTACTTGGAGGGTTTTAACAGGGTGATGAATTGAGATTTGTATTGCAGTGTTTTACATGAATATAAAGGAAAACTGGAGTTGTGAAATGCAGCACATCTCTTGATGCCTTGTTTGCCTTTTCTGTCTTGTTTTGGAAAACTTTTTCTGAATTAACTGCCTTTTCCTTCGCCTTCTCACTATGTCTATGTGGCAAGTTAGAAGTTCCAATATGTCCTGTGTGCGCAGTTAATACTCTCTGCCAAGGACAACTGAGAGGAAATGGACCTGAAGGCGTGCTACTCATCTTGATTTAAAATATATATATATATCTCTTGAATGGATTCCTGCGTTGACTGTGTATATTCCAGTAATAGAACAGAAATATGATAACAATTAGTGATGATAATGTTGTTCTTTCCAGGTTTCACAATGTAATGTTGAAACATAGATTTGATAACTCAAGTAAATCGGTATGTACTGTACTGTATAGTGTCAATCGAAAAGTACTCAAGTACTGTAGTTATCATGCAGAAATGTGAAACTTGCCACTGATGTTAATATATTAAAAAAAGAACGTGTATATTGAAAAATGAGTGAAACATTTTGAGAACTGGAGGTTGTTTCTGTTACTTTATTACAAGGTGGCCATCTAGACTGTTTATCTCTCCAACAACTGTATATTACCTGCTTGCTATATCTCTGTTTGTTTCTTGGTTTTAACACTAACCGATAATGAATGTATGTTTTGCTGTACAGGAAAGAATGTCCTGATGTTGATGTCATAGTACATTAACTGAACTGACCCATGCTGTGCAGTGCAGTTGTCATTGGTTAGCTGGCTACTTGGACAATACACCAATTATTTTCTTATTTTTTTACCATTTTCTTGTGGTGTGAATCTCTAAGCTTTTTTTTTATTTTGCTCAGTTTAGTTTTCATGATACTATTGGCTATTTCCACTACTGTGGTTACCACAATAATTAATGTTAGACTAGACCTTTGATTAAGAGAGCTTTTCACATACACTGACAGAAGTACTTTGAAACCAATCCAGGTGATTGAACGGGACAGGATCATCCACAACATGCTCATTTGAAATTTGAATAGCAAGTTTATTTATTAGAAATTGAGACTTTTTGGATATCTATCCCTAACACGAAATAGCCCACATTGCGTTCATGAGTTTCTCTTCCCATTTACATTCTTGTCTGTTTTAAAATCTAGTAAAGTAGTAAATATTGACTGGAAGTTGTTTGAAAGGAATACATCAAAGTGATAAATTCTACTGTATGAATTAATTACATGTAAGATAGGGGGAATAATCTATATTTATAATGTACATGGTGTGTATTGTATTTGTAAAGATGAAACAAACCATGTTTTACAGGGTGGTGTGCATAAATGATGCACAACAAAGACAGAATAGGAAATTAATTCAAATTATATAAATCTATTTGCGTCATGGCTTTAAGTGAACAATATTTATAAAATATTTTTTACGGTGCCTCATTTGTCATATTTTAGCAGACATTATTTTACACTAAAAGAAAACGTAATGTTAGCACAGTAAAATGTATTATTGCCATCTGGCCTGTTGCACAAGTAGTACAGTATTTCCTCCCATGTGTGTAAATGTGAATGCTAATCTGAAAGGCTATAGAAGCATATAAAGTATGTGTGGCCCCCAAAACTTTTTTTGAAACAAAGAACTTTAAACTCCCCCTCACGAGCACATAGATTCACTCATCATCACTTGCAGATGTCCAAAGTGAATGAGATGGAAAAAAAACGACGTTTCTCTTGAAGCCACAAACAATGTTATAGAGTGTGTGCTGCAACAGGAGTTGTGTTTACATGTACATTAGTTAGGAATGTTGTGTTAGGAGGTAGCTGCTTTGAACATTATGACTTGGTGCTACATTTAACTCTGTGGTGCTGTACAATAGAACAGAGGTCTCATGTCTTGCTACATGCAAACTGTAAGTCCTTTGTGCTTTACTAACTAAATGAGCTCCATTATACAGTATGTACTTTAAGTCCTATTGTTGATGTTGCAGTTGTTGATGTGGTGCAATTGACAGTAAAAAGACAGTATTCAGTGAGAAATCTGACCAGACATAAAAAATAGGATGTCTAACAGACTTCATAGGATTCTGAAATCAAACTATTTCTCATTTCTATACTATATTTGCAAAGAAAACTTCTGTCTGTGCTTCCAAGGTAGCCTCTCCAAAGTGTTGTTTTAATGTTGGTGACAAGAGTATCCCCCACAATAAATACCCAGGCGTCTTCATAATGATTATTGTATATACAATTACAACAGTTCTCACTATTGAGACAAGAGGAAGGAATTAAAGTGCACGGCCAGGTCACGATAAGATCTTTCCGCTCACTTTCTACAGGTCTAAACTCTTTTATGGACTGCACTGTTTAAAGCACAGTAATTCTGGGTGCCAAGTACTGTACACCCCAAATGAGTATTCATCAAACAGCATTTGCTCTCTAAGCTAATTCCTCACACATGGTTTGAAAAACTGTTGCTGATACATTGTCCATGTAGGATTTCACAACTCTATGTACTGTTGTCTTCCGGGCTCTTTAGCTTCTTCAACTAAAACATGTAGTGTATAAGAGGGCTGCTTTGGAGGTACTGTTCGATCTAGTTTTTGTTTTCTGCTTACAAGCTTTTAGTGCATCAGTAGGTGAAAATAGGATGATACTTAGAGCCAATTTATTTTTATTGTATTAATCTTGCATGTAGAGACAATACACAATCAGTCATTAACATTCAACCTGGTTGAGATTGATCAGAAAATTGAATATGTAGGATTTTATGTGTTCTCTGTTTTTCCATGTGTACCAGCACTGAGAAACTAGAATGTATTATTACTGTAGGCTACAATAAGCGCTACATATTTGACTGTTTTAGCAAATGCTCATATTCAAGCAAACCAGTTGTGCTTAAAGGAAGAAAATGTATAACATTTCATCGCATATTTTCACCCATTGAACTTTGTGCTGTATCACGTTTACATTCTGCATTCTATGTCGTGTTTTGCGCATAATCCGTTTCAATATGCCTTTTTTAATTGAAACATGGAAAACTGTTCATATGTAAATACTTCAAAGTGAAAACACATAACACCTTTTACTTGTTTGTCTATTTTAGAATGATAACCCGCAGATAATTTTGAGTCGTCAGTTATTTCATGATCAGATTCTTCTTTTTTCTTTTTGTTGCAATTAACTCATACTGTATGGTGCTGTACCAAAGCCTTATGTAAAATAGTCTGTATGTTTTCCGTTAGTCACTGTTAACTATAGAATTCCGTATTCTTTGGAATCATGTCTTACTCACTCCATGTCCAACTGCCATAGAACTTCGATCTTCGGAATAAACAGAAACAAGCTGGCCGAATGCCGTCTCTGGCCTGGGTGGAGACTGATAGTCTGAGGTTTACCGTAGGTTTGAGACAGCCCGGTTATGAGAAAAAGGTTTGGTGGCATACATTCTGGAGGCCGGATCCATCGCATGATCTATGACCTGTCAATGGAATCTGTGAGAGGTTGGCAGAAATGTTGTGTTCATATCATCATATCATTTTCAACGCTTATTCCCATGTACAATTTTCCTCTCAAATTTTTGTATTTTGAAATAATAAAAACTTGAAAAGTGGACATAAGTGTCACGTCTTTCTTTGTGACAGTAAAGCAGAACCATGGAGGTGCAGTTTCATCTCTTAGACACAAGGTGTAAGTGTAGGGTAGATAGTCCATGTTAAATGGTGAAAGGATCGGGTTAGCGGCTTTGAGGTAGTACTACTTATGGACAACATTTTATGTAAACAACAATATTAATTAGAGGTTTGACTTAGGCTACTACAAAGTCTAATATGCCCTCTCTGATCTCAAACACCATTCGATGACTAGGTGACTAGCCAACTTAACCTGGTACACTAGACTGACGATCTGCTTTGAATGAGGCATATGTCATCACAACAGTACGACCGTTGTACCCATGTTCAAATTCCTTCTATAGCCAAACAAAACATGATGCATAAGCAGTACACACACCTGAAACTTGATAAACTCTTATGACATCTTAGCTATTTTTATGGACACAGGAATGATGTCATTATCTGCAGCAAGTTTCATCTGCTGATTTCCACAGTAAACTATGTTTGCTAAAGTGAAGCTGTAAGACAAGAGATAACATTGTTGAGAATCAATTCCATCTATTCTACTGTGGATAATGCTAGGGCTAGGTAGAAATATAACTACAGTGTGGCATTATCTTAAGCAAAATATTAATCATTATATTGTCCGCGTGCACGCGTGGATTATTTCGTTCACGCAGTGTCGAATGCAGAGTCACAGAGCACACGAGACCTATCAGCTGTGTGGCGCTCTTGCGAACATGCTTTCCTATCCTGGATACCTCCGACTTTCGTGCAACCGTGAAGTTAACTTCGCAGTGCGATGCTAGAGAGAACAGAACTATTTTCTTTGCAGTTCCACATAAGCTTGGTGAGCTGAAGGAATCACTCTTAAGGAGAGGGGAGAAGCGTGTTATCCCTCCTGCAGTTAAAGGTATGTTTTGTCATCCCGTGTTTAAGGTCTAGTTTAAAAGGCTACCGATGGCTGCGTAGCGTTGTTTTACATCGTCCTCACTATTGGGTTCTGTATAATCTCAGAGACATTGGCGGGGATATCTGAATGGTAACACAACCGAAATATAAATTGCATATGTTTTTGAAGTAGGCATTCACCTTTGCCTATCTCGCAAGTATCATTTAATGTACTCTAATGCATGGATTTTCAACACGCCCCTGATAAGTTATGATGGGGTCTGCCGCATCCTACGATGTCAGGAAGACTACACATTTAGCCGAGTTGCTATCGATTGTCCACATGCATTTCGTGTTCGGTTCACTTAGTTTTTGCCTGTACTCAATTTAGACTCGAGCTATTAAATTCAAGAAACAGCAACTCATTTGCGGATATTTGTTCTTAACACTCCTAGTTCAACATAGCTTTTGTTTTGCCAAGGATGATCTTGTTTACTTAATTTTTAGGTCAAAGGTGAGTCCATGCCAGTTTGTTAACCCATGATGAGGAAACATCATGACAATTTAATCTCATCTTTGATCTTTTTTTGATGATGGTCCCGTTTTATTGTCACCCATCAAATGAACAAACTCAAAAAATGTCCTGTATTTATTACAATCATGGGTCTTATCTCAATGACTAGATACACAGTGTGTTTGGTACATGTCTGTGGCCTGTATGTGTTGAGTGTGGGGTACTGTGTTAGTCCTTGACAGTCTGGAGCGGGACACAGACTGATGTACACAACCTCATTCAGATGAAACAAAATTAATCTCTGTCTGGTACTGTAGGTTTAAAGTAGATTACAGCATCAGATGATTCTTTCCTCTGAGAAAGAAAATAGTTCAGGCTAGCCTTCAACCACAAAATCCTATGTGCTGTGTCCACTGTGGTACACACAGACAAAGACAAGGTGAACAGACCTCTGAGGGATGAGCTGGGGAGATATCTCCAGCTGCAGACAGGCATGCAGTCGTCTGGGTGGATGGTCAAAGGTTTACGGCTAAAGGTTTTAATTTCCTCTTCCTGCCTCGTCTCCCCTCTGGAACGGAGGCGCAGTCACGACGTATGTGGGGAGGTTGCCGTGGCAACTCCCCGGCCTCCTCCGTTGCGCCAAGCGGTATTGACAGCATTCCAGAGCGGAGAGAAAAATAAGTTTCCTTCAGCTAGATATGGATCAGTCAGACACATGGGGGAGGTGTGGCTCATGGAACCCATGGAGTCATGGTTGTTGTGGTTGTTGATGAGAACCTGCCCTCCCCCTGTACCCCTCCCCCATGCTGGCCACTGCTGGGAGGGGAGATCAACTGTAAGGGTGGAGTCCGCTTGCCATACTTCAGAACAGCACACAGTAACACCAGGAGTTAACACCTGGACTCTGACTTACCCAGCAGACATTTCAGTGTTCCTCCTCCACCATGGCCCCGTTTTTAGGTTTCCATTTGTGACAGATTTGTTATCTCCGCCTGTGGCCTACTTGTATTAGTTGAAGTGTGCTGGTAGCTGCACAGGCTTGGTCCGTTGAATTGCTGCTTTAGATAACAACATGCAGGCGTAGTGTTTAAACAGCAATCCTTGAGTGCTAATATAGCTTTCATAAACAGCATACAGAATTGCGTAGGCTGCCCTACTTTTCCTGGAATACTATGTAGGCTATCAGACGTCAAAGCCAGAGCTCTGCAGCTTCTGTCTCTTGACATCAGACACACATCCTCCATGTCAAGCCAACAAATGTCTTGTGCAGCTCAGTATGTACATACACAACCAGTTTTAAATATAACCGATAGGTCATCAGAATCAGATACATATTCTTGCCTTTTAAATCCATATTGTTTGTGGCTTCTAAATACATATAATGTGTGATTTCTTACAGCTACAGTAATACACATGTCGTTAAACATCACAAGTAGCATAAATACATTTGTGAATGAAATGTTCAGCAGGGAAATTTGTGCCGTCGGAACCTAATGTTCACATTTTCTCTTTGAAAGATTTGACCTGTTAAACAAACACTTTTCAAATAAGGTTGATTTACGCTTTAGGATTTGGGAGTTTCTTAGGTGCCTTGGAACAGACATTTATTCTCAAATTCAAGTTTCTTAATGGAGGGGTACTCAGTAAGTCATCTTGAGTTTCAAACAATGGACTTTGATTCCTTACTCTGGCAGTAACTAGCCGAACTATTTTGTATGCAGAACACGATGACAAGCATGTAGTGCATTTTGAAATGTACGTTTTTTTTCTTTATTCAGTGTGATTCCCAAGGTCAGATGTTACACTGTACCATGTAAAATGTTATCTGGAAAAGAATGCAGGCTATGTTGAAGATTGTGATACATTGTGATAAGGCTTTAGATTCACATACTACAGTAACTGTACTTAGGATAACATTTATGTCTACCAAATCCTAAGAGCTAATAACTACAGTTTTTTGTCATATGTATTGGTATTATTCTGTATTCACAGGTTCTAACCTGTCCTTTACCGTATAAGATGACTTTGTGAAATAGTATGTCAGTGGCATAATGAAGCTGTATAGTACTAAATAAGAATGCACACTTGTCCTCAATTCCTCTCTAGCCTTTCTGGGATGACTCCACCCACCAGTCATTATTGAAAATGACTTTATGTAAAAAAAAATCCTGATTTAACATGATGTCTTTCTCCACAGCCTTACTCTTCACAGCCAGCAGCACGAGTTGTTGTGATTGTGTCGGCCCAGGGTATCCTGTAGTGGGATCATGGCAGCCTTTGGAGAGATGAAATGTCCCTGAGTGGAGTTGGACTGGTTCGGCCTGTGTATCTGGTGTCTCACATTCTGCTGAGTCAGGCAGCTGTGTAGAACCCAGTCAGCACCACTCCGTGTGGCCGTGGGCCAGTGATTTACAGGGGAGCGGCAATGCTAGTAGCTAATGGCTGAGCTGATGTATCTACTACCGCTTTCGATGCCAGACATTTCCATGGTGATTAGTGGGACACTCTAAAGGAAGAGACAAAACTACCCCAGTATCAATGGCTAAGAGCTTCTGCTTGGAGGTGCAGGACGGGGAAATGTGGAGATAGGAAGTCCTGTTTGGCCTTCCTCTGAATGTCATGGTTGTGAGGATGTGCCAGAAGCAGGGGTAAACGCTGGACGTGGGAATGGGGGCAGGCCGCACGACAAGTGTCTAAGGGAGGCATTTGAGTCAACTGTCTGCATTTCTTCAGTTAATTTACAGTATATGGTGATGTTGATGGACGTGAGCTCCTGATACCATTTACTACCGGGGGTGAGGGGGGTGAAGGATTCAGCCAATTCTTTCGGCCGGCGATTATGGAATGGACTGAGAGTGAGCTGCAGACAAGAGTGGGTTAATGCCTGAATGCTTCTTTCTAACGGTTGACTCTCCTCTTCTCGCCCCCTCCCTCCCTCTCTCTTCCTCTCCCTCGTCAGTCGGCTGTTGCAGCAAGGCAGTGTCATGGAGGCTGGCTGTGGGGTTGCCGCGGTGATCGGGAATGCTGTCTCAGGACTCCAGGGAGAACCAGGAAGTGGTGACGTCCTTGAAGGGTGAGTTAGTCTCTTGCGGCTAGCGCGTCAGCTGATCAGGACATTGCAGATGCTCATGATTATACTGTACCTGCATATGCAGGGTCTGTTGTGTGTGTGTGCGTATGTGATTGTGTGAGGTAATTTGTGAGTGGGAATGATGTGGGCGAATGTTAGCGTAAAGCAGGAATATCAAATCGAACAGTCCTCATCAAATCTAAACTGTATTAAGGCCCCAGGATGATTGAGCTCTCCCTCCTAGATCTACAGGATCCCTTCTCTAGTGTGGCAGTATTGCCATCCTTATCTGGTGATCTCAGAGGACAACTATGAGGCTGAATCACTGCATCACTTGGCCTTTGTGACTGTGACCGGGAGGACAAATCTGAGGCCACCTCTCCTTCTCATTGTCCCTGATATAAGTTAGACTGAATGGATCGCTCTCTCTGTCTGCCACCCCCACCCGCCCTCTCTCTCTGTCTCTCTCGCTTTCTCTCTCGCTCACTCTTTCTATATACCTCTCTCCCCCCAGCCCCGACTCATATTTCAGCTGCAGGTTTAGTCAGGTTATCCCCTGTGGGAGGCCTGCATTGGTGAATCTCTCAAAGGGAAGTCTTTGCTTACATGAACACACACAAAGGCTGTAAGTGTAGTTTTGCTCTCACCCTGTGAGATATGCTGCTGTCTTTGCCGAGGATAGACTTGGTGCATTCCTTCGTGTATTAGACACTAACTACTTAGATCAATAATTTGTTGATAACACTAACTACACAATCATCTACATAACACTGTTGCTTGGGCCAAATGTTGTCAGGGCTGTGGTGGTGCAATGTCCTGATTGGAGACCCTGAAGCATGACGGGAATATGACTGCTTTTCATGTGCTCCCCCTGGTGGAGGACTTACGATTTGAAAACCCTGTATGGATGCGTGTTCACTTTCCCTCTGTCTCCTCCTCCTCTCCTTCGTTCCTCTCTCCGTCAGGACTGTGGTACCCTGTCCTAGCCTGGGTGAAGACTTGCCCCCCCTGGAGGGGAACAGAGACTCTGATGTTCCAGCAGAGAAGCACCCTTCAGAGACATCCCCATCCACGGTACTAATGAACACGGTCCTTAGTGTCTGGGGTTGATTTGAGTATCGACATGGTTTGTGGTTCTCCTTCTGCTAGTGTGGTTCAGGTCTGATTCCGTTTTATCGAATAGCGTATGACACACGCGGCCCAGGCGAGGAGTGATGAGGTCACAGAGCGTCCTGCCGAGCCCCCCCTGCGTTCCTGCGTCAGCACGGCCAGCATGAAGGTCAAGAACATGAAGAAGTAGGTGTTCCCACGGCAACGTGCTATTATGGGCTGTAAACCAGGGCTGTAAACCAGGGCAATAAAATGAAAGGACTGTAAAATGAATGATGGGCGAGGCAAAGGCAGACTAGTCATTTAGTGCTATCTCTTCCGTGTATGCCTCGCCGTTTTTCCTAGCATTCTGTGTTCCCTCTCTGTCTATCGCTGCTTTTGCTCTACATCTTTCTTTGTGGACCTTCCATCCATATCAGACTCTTAACCAGGTTTCTTTCCCTTTATTTCAGTTTTTCTTTCTTTTCTCTCTCTCTCTCTCTCTCTCTCTCTCTCTCTCTCTCTCTCTCTCTCTCTCTCTCTCTCTCTCTCTCTCTCTCTCTCTCTCTCTCTCTCTCTCTCTCTCTCTCTCTCTCTCTCTCTCTCTGTACTTTCTCCCTTTCTCAGTATATTAGCCATTAGAATACTGATGAAGCAGCTAGCTTACTGACTTTTTGTATTTATGTTCAGGCTGACGTTTCCCAGAGGGCACTTTCCCAGGCTGGCAGAGTGTGCCCACTTTCACTATGAAACTGTTGACTTTGGCAGTGTGCAGGTGAGGACACTCATGCATTCAGTCATCCATTCATCTCGACATTCTATGGAGAACAGGAGTTATTGTTCCTGGCTGAGCTATGTTTGGGTAATTGTCCTTGGCGTACGTTCATGTATTACTTAGTAGATTTGTTGCTCCAATTACTGAGTTTATTAATGGGACGCAGGAATAGAATGAGCAGTATGTTGCAATGTTTTCCTGGCCTCCAGCTCTTAAACAATCTCGTTTTTAGCTGACATTTGAGTCGAGCACTCAAACACCAATTGATATGTAACACTGCGCTGTTATAAAATCCTACTCTGTGGATATTTCACGGAATTCTAAACGCTGTTTGGAATTATATTTTCCTCTTTAATTATGTGGCCTCGTCCTGTGTTTGTGCTAATCCACTAAATAGCATCCATGCTACCCTAATCGTGTCAGATTAAACCTGGATCCACAGTCTTAGTTGGATTAGCATTCTGGCCACCAGGGAAAGAGCTTTCACTGGTGTTCCTGGACAGTCCACCCGCAGGAGCCTCCATAACTGGCCTTGTGCTCTTTCCAGACATTTGGATTGTAGATGTTGGTAGGCACCAGAAGGGGGCAGAAGAGAATTTTTTGTACCTTACTGAAAGGGACAAATGTAACTAGACAGATGCTTTATGCCCTCCGGTGATGCTGTGATACAAAGCCAAGGATTTGTACTTTTGGTAAAAGGAAAAAAAGCTTGAACTAAGGTTATTTAAGGCCTAAAAGGTCGCGTTTGTGTAAATGCCGTTTTTCCTCAGCCAATGCATGGTCCATCAGGACAGGAGTTTGACTAAGAGTAAGAGTTTGTTTGCCGTGGAGATAATGAGATGCAGTCAAGTGGAAGACTTGACTCAGTCATTTGTGAAAGTGGCTTTTTCCCGCCTGGTTAACTTCAATGTAATTCTGTTTGCAAGCCAGCAGAGAGCAGCAGTAAATCTATACCTCACCCCCTGCTCATTGGTCCATCCAGTCAGGGGAGTTTCACATGCTATGACATACACTGCTGCAGGCTTGTACATGTATATTTCCATGTAGTATGTGTTAGAGCTGATGGGCAGTGTTCCATTGCTTCAATAGGATTTTGTGGCCTAGCCTCGACAGAACAATCTCCTTTGGCCGTGTGTCTGCAACAGCACAGCAGTCTCTGTGACCTTGAGAGGGAAGATGAGCTAGACCTGAGAGATAAATATCACTCCAGGGAGAAGCCCGCCATGCCTGACATTGACACTTATAGAACATAGTGTTCACACACACTGACACACACACACACACAATTATAGAGAGCTTTCCAGTATCTTCTGAAATTCTGTATACATTAGGATCAGTTACTGTAATAGTGTTGTGATGTGATCACTTGACCTCTCCCAGAGAGGAAATGTGCCCACTGTGTGTGTGTGTCTTTGTCATTGTGGTTCCTCACATGCTCCTCATAGTACACACACAAAGGACCAGCATAGAGAGAATATCATGTCTCCTGCAACCTCCTTTCTCTCTCATACACATACACACACACACACACACCACACACAACACACAGACTCTGATCTTGTTGCAGATTAGCTACATTCTCTTAAAGGGCACTATTTGAAATGGTGTCTCCTCCAGTTAGGCTCCTGCGAGTGTGTGCCCGTGCTGCTTTGTCCCTTATACCGACAAGCTGCTGTAGTCACCCGAGAATGAAGGAAGGTAGAGAGAGAGAGGGAGGGAGGGGGAGTTGGGGAGTGAAGGAGGACGAGATGGAGATGAGAGAGAGAGAGAGAGAGAGAGAGAGAGAGAGAGAGAGAGAGAGAGAGAGAGAGAGAGAGAGAGAGAGAGAGAGAGAGAGAGAGAGAGAGAGAGAGAGAGAGAGAGAGAGAAGGAGGGGCAATGGAGGGAAATAGAATCAGCGGGAAGCTTCTATTTATATTTGTTCTGCTTCCTCACCGTAATAACAGTCCAGAGGATGCATAATGTGGAGTCTATAGCTGCTGCAAACACCCGACACAGCGTTTTATTACCTGGAGCTCAATGGAAGGCAAGCGGAGACTGTTCAACTGCTGCAGAAGACACATGTAGGGGCAACTCTCTCTCTCTCCCCTCAACGCTAAGCCCAGCTACCAGAGGTGGGCAGGGATCTGCTTAGTGAGCTGCGCCTGGAGAGCCAGGACTGAACCCCCTCTCCAGCTGTGAGTCTGTGGAAGGGGTAGCACAGGATCGAGGGCGTGAGGACTGGCAGGTATCTGCAGTGTGTAGTGATGCTGTGCCGTGTTCATTTGTTCAGTTCTCGTAAGTATTGAGTCGTTTATGGGCGCCAGCATGTTTTTATCTGGTTGAGTTGTTGCTCTGTGTGGGGTTGTTTTTCAGTTCGAGCTGTTCTGGGGAAATGTAATAAGAGTTGTTGGGTACCATATGGTTTAATGCAGACAGATGGAGACTTTGAGACAGATGGAAACGGACGAGGGATTCTGCACTACTGACAGTGCTGTGAGGCTTAAGCAGTAGCCAAGTCACTATTCTCCGTTGTTCAAACCACCAGACTATATTAGTTATGGTCTTGTTTTTTCCCCCTAACAGGCCACCCACAAGCGACATGGTCTCCATTGCTTCTTAGGCTAATATTCTTGTTGTCCAGAGATTCTTTCTCTCTCTCTCTACTAAAGTAAACCCAGGGTAAATCTCTTATCTTAATGACATGCAGGATGCTGGGATCTTCCTAAGATCATGTCTCCAGGAACTCACAGCTCTTAACTCTATGCATGTCTATGGAAGAGCTCTTGGTTTGCAGTGCTAGTAAGCACTGGTGGATAAATTGGGTCACTTTCGTTGCATCTGTATCTAGATTAGCGGTTAATAGTTATAAATAGCATGAACCTCCCTTGCCTTGCAGGCCTTTGAAGTTTGATGTTTCCATGTCAGTTTATTCGCCCCAAATTTTTTTGGGAGGCTTTGATCTCATCCCTTATGCTGAGGTTTACAGTGTCCAGGGATGGGGGATATGGAAAGGAGGAGGTACCAAAAACAACCCAGCTGCCAGGGGGTTTATCTCAGTACCTTATCTATTATACATTTTCCACTGCAGGATTTTCAGGGGGTGAAAACAGAATCTTCATCACGCAAACTTGCAGAGTCACATTGTGGAAAGTGCCTACCATCACCCACCTTCACTCCCTATCAGGTCCATCTCATGGCAGTGTCCACAACTTTTTAGCCCGCTGGAACCTAGCTGAGCTAAAGAAGGAATTGCAGATGTGAAAAAGAACATTCTGAACACGAACAAGGTTTTTACGATTTCATGGACAGGCGAGGTGTACGTCATGTTCTCTGTGTACGCTACAGTAGGTTCGACGCAGAGAGAGGTTGCTGTGTGTTGTACTCATCCATTATTGAAGACGAGCCTAATCTCTTCCTGTTGTACCCCCTCCTCTAGCTGTCCTTTGCAGAAGAGCAGAGTGAGGGGCAGAAGAGTGGTCTAGACTCCAAGGAGCTGCACTTCCTGGTCCAGATAGGCTGCCAGGTACAGTATAGGACAGTACAGGATGCCTAACACCATGGAAGCTTCTGGAGCATGTGAAATAGATGTTGCTACTGTTTTCTTAAATCCAGTCTAAAGGGCCTCTCTCCCTCTTTCTCTTCTTCTCGCCTCTTTCTCTTTTTCCCGTTTCTCAGAGCCGGAGCTGGCTGGTGAAGCGTTCTTATGAGGACTTCCGCGTTTTGGATAAACATCTTCACCTGTGCATCTATGATCGCCGTTTCTCCCAGCTCTCCGAACTGCCTCGCCTGGACACACTGAAGGACACAGGAGAGGTACCACATCGGATATCGTGCCACTGTTATGATCCAAAACATCCTCATATAGTACTATCAGCGGTCCCTTATCTGGCTCTGTGATGTTGTTTCTGTCTGGACTGGCTGTGTGACTCAGACAGAGACCCAGATGCTGTCAGCTTACCTGGCCCGTCTCTCTGTCATTGCCGACAACAAGATCAACTGTGGGCCGGTTCTCACATGGATGGAGGTACGTGATCCTGTCCTCTCGTTCTTCCACTTTCCTCTACCTGGCTCTCTTAACCCGGTGGTCACTCTGTTTACAGAGACCACAGTACCACTCGCTAACCCCTGTAAGCTGTGCTGTTTTCGCTGCTACCAAACTGTGTCTTCTGTCCCCAGATCGACAACAAGGGGAATCATCTGCTGGTGGCTGAAGAGGCCTCCATCAATGTCCCGGCCATCGCTGCTGCCCACGTCACCAAGCGCTACACTGCCCAGGCCACTGACGAGCTGACCTTTGAGGTGACCTCTCTAGGAATCTGGGGATTATCGCACAGCAGATTATGGGCATTAGGGAATGCTTTAAACTCAATTTCATCTCTTCATCTATCCCAATCTTATGATCGGCTGTCGAAATCCCAAATAAAAGTCAAGGAATATAGATAAAAATAACATTTATTTTCTCTCATTTTGAAGTGTGTAAAAAGCACAGTATTTTTTTTCTCCTACTTAAAATGGTGTGTTTGCTGTTTCTCTGTATTTTGCGTTATCTAGGTCGGAGACATTGTGTCTGTCATCGACATGCCTCCTAAAGAAGACACAGGCTGGTGGAGAGGGAAACATGGCTTTCAGGTAAAACTACTTCCATGGGTGTATCACTTAAATGTGTCAGTGACCTCACTCTAGTGACCTATATTTTGCATCCCACGCCCCAGTGCAGGCTTACTATCACTTACTGAGTGATAGAGCATATCTGTAGCACAACTAATAGAATTACTCTCCATTTCTGTCTTTTTCCCTCTCTTTTTCTGCAGGTTGGATTCTTCCCCTGTGACTGTGTGGAGCTGATAAGTGAAAAGATCCCCCCCTGTGTCTCCAGCTCTGTGCCTAAACCAGGTAGGGGGCTGCTGTTCTCCATCTCTGAACACCGAGCTCCACTTTGCTCTGCTCCTCGTCAATAATGGATGACCAACTCTCTCTGCGACTGAAGCGTGTAATGTCAAATTGTGTGTGCGTCCCCTTTAGTGTGCAAGAAGCACGGGAAGCTGGTCACGTTCCTGAGGACCTTCATGAAGTCTCGCCCTCCCCCTCAGAAGCTGAGGCAGCGTGGCATACTCAGGGAGAGGGTGTTTGGCTGTGACCTGGGGGAACACCTCCTCAACTCGGGTCATGAGGGTCAGTCTCTCAACCTGCAGTGCAGCTACTCTTTCCGTTAACCTTCCTGCTGCTGTGGAGGGACAGGTGTTCGCTGCTGTCTTTGACGGCCTGGTCTCCTTCAGTTCCCCAGGTGATAAGGAGCTGTACAGAGTTCATAGAGAAGCATGGGGTGGTCGATGGGATGTATCGCCTCTCTGGAATCTCCTCCAACATCCAGAAACTGAGGTGAGTTTCCACCAGTCTAGTAGTCAGCTCCAGTATACAGTCCATAAGTTATGTGTAAAGTGTTTGAGTATCAAAGAAGGCTGATGGAACGGAACGTGGTGTTTTCATCTCTTTCTTTCGTTTTTTCTTCCTCCAGACATGAGTTTGACTCGGAGCAGATACCTGACCTGACCAGGGATGTGTTCAAGCAGGACATCCACTCTGTGGGCTCCCTGTGCAAGCTGTACTTCAGAGAGCTGCCCAATCCGCTCCTCACCTACCAGCTCTACGAGAGATTCTCAGTAAGCAGCAGGTCCCTCGCAGCAGGCTGGGCTTCTGGATAAACATGAACCAGCTGCTGGATGTACTGTATGCTGAATGACCCAGTTAGCTCTGGATAAACCATGAGAGAAAAGGGGTGTTCACACTGGAAACTGGTGACCCAAATTTGGCATCGAAATAAGCCGTCTAAGAACAAGTGAGAAAGCTTGCCCTCGGAGAGCAGCAGAAGGTTTTCAGCACACCAGGGGTTCAGTGAAGATAGCTGTTAAAAGGGGGAACGACAGTAGAGGAGAGAGCGGTCCCCTCTCTCTCGCTATCAGTCTCGCTCAGCGACCTCCTTTTGTTTTTTCGTCTCCACAGGAAGCCGTGTCTGCAGCCACCGATGAGGAGAGGCTGGTCAAAATCCACAACGTCATCCAGCAGCTCCCCCCTCCCCACTACAGGTCAGTGAGCCGACTCACTGCACCCCCTAATGGACAAAACTGGCATTGCTCCACATACGAATTCCATCTGCAGTCCCGCATTAGGAAATGGGATCCAACTCGATGAGTGTTAGACTGTGGTGGTGTGATGCCACCTGCTGGTCATTCCTCTGAGCTGTTCCTGTACAGTCTGATCCTTAGTAACGTCTGTTCCACAGGACCCTGGAGTTCCTCATGAGACATCTGTCCCACCTGGCAACGTTCAGCCCCGTCACCAACATGCACACCAAAAACCTGGCCATCGTCTGGGCACCTAACCTGCTCAGGTAATTATGTCAACTAAACTAAAACTATTAAGAAGTATATATTTGTCATTTAATTTACCAGTAAGGTATGTTAAGAACAGTGTCATGTTATTTCAGACCAATTTATGTTGTTATTCTACTGTGTGAATGTCTCTCTGAGGGATAGTTTGTTGTCCATCGTATCTGAAGACGTATCCAACATCTGACTTACTGGAGAGTTTGGATGTAGCCTTTCGAGAATCCTGTGTGTTCTGGTGTAGTGGTGAACTGGGGCATGTCCCAGCAGGCATCCTGCAGAAAGTAGGCCATGCTGTATCTGGATCTGTGTCCCAGGTCCAGGCAGATCGAGTCGGCCTGTTTCAGCGGGACAGCTGCCTTCATGGAGGTGCGGATCCAGTCTGTGGTGGTGGAGTTCATCCTCAACAACACTGAGGCGCTCTTCAGCCCCAAACTCAACTCTGTAATACGGGACAATGCAGGTAGGGCAGCCCTCCTTACACTTCTGAGAGGAAAATAAAGGCTTGTTGTTAGGGGGGGAGGTCTTGTACGGCGGTGCACTATGAATTCAAACATGCTTGCTCATATTTCCACCTCCAGGCAACAACACTCTCTCCAGGCCCAAGTCTTTGATGGTGAGCTCACCGTCCACCAAGTTGCTGTCCTTGGAGGAGGCCCAGGCTCGTACCCAGGCCCAGCTGGGTTCCCCAGTCACCACCCCCTGCCTGGCCCACAGCGACTACATCGAGGTGGGGGAGGGGCCAGGGGCTCTGCAAGGCAGGTTCCACACCGTCATTGACCTGCCCATGGAAAGGTAGGTTTCCAGCTCGCAGTGACAGACAAACGGTTGTAGAGATGGTGCTCCGGTTGTGCCTGTCGTAGGGATAGTGCCCGCGCAGTGACGGTGTGTCATGTTGTGTCTGCAGCAAGCGCACTCAGGGAAAAGGGAAGAAGTCTCCTGTGGGGAATTGGCTGTCCTTCTTCCACCTGGGCAAGTCGTCCTCCGTGACCAAGCGCAAGTTGAAGAGGCACCCCAGCGAGCCCAATGAGATCAAGAGCATCGCCCTGCCAGGTCAGACCACCACCAGCAGAGCTGCCTTCCCCCCAGACCTCCACCTCCAGCACTCAACCTGCTCCCAAAAATAGCTCCAATCAGGGCCGTGCAAATGAACCATGAAAATGTGTCGGTTAAGGTGCCTTTTACGCTGCATCTAGGGTTCTCATGAAATCTTTCTCTTAAATGATGCACCCTTGTTCAGGTGGAAGAGGAGATGGAGGAACACTGAGGTCTGCTAAAAGTGAAGAATCTCTCACCTCTTTGCACAATGTGGAAGGTACGATAATTGCGTGTGTATACTGTGTATATACTGTATAGTTTTTAGATATACTGATTGTCTAGTGTAAACGTACTGATTATTTAGCAGTACTGACTGACTGCACATTTAGCTGTACATGTTTCTCTGTTTGCTCGACAGTAAGATCACCACCTTTCAATGATAGCAACTTTGTCTGTGTGTTTGTCCCAGGTGAGTCTCAGATGTACCACCCCTCTCGCCCTCGCTCCACCAGCGACGCCCTCTCCGCCGCCTTCAAGGATGACCTGCGGCATGCCCGGGCCAAAGGCGATCTCCATAGCAACCAGACCAAGGAGGCTCAGAACAGCGCTGACACCGTCAGTGGCCCAGCATGCGCCTCTCTTCGGCATCAAGAAGATGAGCTTGACCTCTTCCCTCCTGACCCCGGCATGTCCTCCCTGGACTTTGACCCCATGTCCTTCCAGTGCAGCCCGCCCGCCGCGTTTCCCGGCCCACAGCGGAAGGAAAGCGTCAGATGGAGAAGGAGCGCGGGGGCTTCCAGCGAATCAGAGCCCATCTCATCCGCCAACAACGCCATCAGCAGCTGCCAGTCCCCTGATGTCACTCCCGTCCGTGTGAGAGGGGGGGACAAAGCCCCGCGTCCTCTCTCCCCCAAACTCAGACGGAAGTCCTCCAAATCCCCCGTCGTCGTCGAGGCAGATGTGCGGGTCGGACAGCCAAGGAGCTGCCAAGGTGCCGCCTCCCCCTCTCCCCCGCCTGTCCCCTCCACCTCCCCCCCACGGGAGCTCCATCATGCTGCAGGGAGGGCGGGGAGAGAGCCCAGCCCCCCCAGCACCGTCAGCCAGGTCTCTGCCCTCACTGACAACAGCCAGGCTGCACAGAACCTGCCAGAACCAGGTCAGTCGCATAATACAGCATACGCATTTCATGATAATCTAGAAACTTGTGCATCGTGGTAATACATTGTACTTTTAAATACATTTTTTTAGAGGTTGATAAGAATCGATCTACCTTTAAGCTAGTTTCTTATCAAAGCCTCTGTGTCTTGTCTCATCATGTCTTATCATAGCATTGTTTGTCCTGTCATACTGTAGAGTTGTTTGTCTTATCCCCCCCCAGGAGATAGACTTGTGAGTTCAGTGTCTGTCCTTCCTCCTCACCCTCCGATGACGAGTGCCGCCCGCCAGCTGGCCCTGGCCCTCGCAGAGTCTGCCCAGAAGGCCAGCAGCCAGAGCTCCACCAGGAGGAGCGCCCAGACCCAGACACCCAGCTACTCTCCCCAGAGACAGGAGCCTCCGCTCAGGCAGGACAGAACGCCTCGACCCTCTGTCCTCCACCTCCGTGCCCAGCCTCAGGATTTCACTGAACCACCGGTCTCGCCAGCTGCTCCACTGTTAGCTTCGCCTAGCGTTCATACAGACGGCCACAGCTGCTTTATCCCTGCACATGGTTTGCCTATTCACCTCAGCCCAGAGACAATACAGGGCCCTGAGGGAAACTTCACTTCTCCTGTGAGTCCAGTCCCGTCCGCAGGCCTGGAGGGGCCAGAGAGGGGCCAGAGAGATGGCAGAGAGAGGCCTCTAGGGGCTGTGGGGCCTGTTCAGCCTCAAATGGCGCCCATCTACCACAGTCCCTCTGGGTCGGCTCCCGCCCCTCAGCCGGTCTGCTCCATTCCGAGCCCCTCCCACCCTGACTTTGTCACAGCCTTTAACTACCGCACAGTCCTATCCGAGGCCTCCATGCCGAAATCCTTGGAGGAGGTTCTTCCACGTCCCTCTCAGCCTCCCTCTGCCCTCCGCTACAGCCCTGAGGAGGAGAGGGCTCTGGAGCTGGCCGAGGCCGAGGCCTACAGACACTACCGGGTCCACAACGCAGGAGTACCTCACTACTCCCGACCTGACAACCTGCCTCTCCACCTGGCTGGGCCCCAGGGCGTGTACAGCACTCTGGGTCTGCGAGACCGCCAACACCCCTCCTCCCCTCAGTACCGAGCCCCCCCCCGGAGCGAGCTGTCCCCCAGTGGTCTGCATAGACCGCTGGGCCAGTGGCAGAGGCCGGAGGATCGAGCTGTAGGCTACCCAGCCATCCGCAGGGCGCGCTCCTTCCACGCTCCACAGCTCAGCCGCGTCCAGCTGGCTGAGACTGAGGTCGTGCCCCCAGATACCATGTTCTACGTCCAGGAAAAGCCATACCCGTGGCTCGTCCAGTCAGACCTCCCTCCGGTCCAGCCCTACTTTGAGAATGGCCGTGTCCAGTACCGTTACAGCCCATACGCAGACGTCAGCCCTCCGGAGGAGTCATACTACTATGTGGACCCTTACCGGACCAATCGGATCAGACACAGCCAGTCCTACACCATGCGCTCCACTAGAGACAGTGCACCTCCTGGGTACTATCCGTACCCTTCTCACCTGGTCTCTCCTGTAGACAGGAAGGTCCTAATGGAGAGCAGAGATACAGTCATCTATGAGGCCCGCCAACCTGAAGGCTTTGATAGACTAGTCTATCAGCCAATCAGAGCGGAGAACCGAGCCAGGCAGAGGTCTCAGGGCCCTATCATGTCCCCCTACGAGAAGCTGGAACCTCCCCTCCCCCAGAGAGAATACAGGGGCAGAGAGATCATGCACACCAGAAGCAGGTCAGATCCAGGGAATGCCTGCCTCCTCTCCATCGACAGGGTAGACAGCCAGCAGGACACGAGGGCTACGTCCCAGAACCCTCCAGGACACCAGGTGGCCGAGCCAGATGTCACCAGACACCAGAGAGCTAACTGGCCCAGTGAGGAGCCAACCCAGCCCAGGAGAGAGAGTGTCTCCAGGAGAAGCCAGTCCAGACAGGGCCCCTCCCAGCCCCAGAGAAGCCAACCGCAGCTACGCAAGGTCCCCTCGCTGCAAGAGAGGAGCTGCTCCAACCTGAGGAGCTTGGAGCCGGGAGGGAGGAGCCAGAGCCGGGGGCGGGAGCAGGAGCGGGTGATGATGGGCAACGCTGTCAACAGCTACTCCCACTCAGCCAGGCCAAAGCCCGCCGTTCCCAGGAGACCGGGGCGTTCCCAGAGCATCAAGGAGCCCCGTCATTTCCCCCACCACCACCACGCCACATCCCCTCTGGAACCAGACCTCCCTGGCTCCTTCTCCACCCAGCCCAACAGAAGAACTCAAAGCACCAAATCTAGACCAACACACTACGACAACCTGGAGGGGTTTTACCCAGCTTCCCGGGCCAAAGCCCCCAGGCCTGGTAAAGTCCTGGCCGGCCCATTCCCTGCCCATGGTTGCATGTCTCCTCACAGCCACAGACTGCTGTCGAAAGCCTTGGGCCATGGAGCTTTTCCACACTCGGGCCTGAGACCAGAAGCGGGGGTCTATGCCGAGTGATTGACCTGGCTCATCTCATCCTCGCTCTGTTTGTGCCAGAGCAGACCCCTTACTTTCATACCTCACTAGATTGCCGAGATATATATATAGAGGGTGAAATGAAAATCTCATAAGCTGTTAAAAAGACCACAGAGAAGTGGCACTGATTAGTGATTTGCTCAGCTGGTGTTATTTATATTGAGTACGGATGGATGGCTGTCATGTTTTGTGAGTATGTGTCCAAATTTCTTGGGGTACAGGGACAGGATGGTGGATTGTCATTTGACAGTGAGTTAACATGATCTAACCCAGAGCAAATGCCCTTTTAATGTACCTTATTGTTAATGTTAAAGCAATAATATTCTTAGCCAGAGTGTCTACCAATATTTATTATTGCTAATGTAGTTGATTAGATTATTTTTAAAGGTTACTTTTAAAACATGCACTTTCTAAGGGGTTACAGTATCGAAGATGGATATTTAATTTAGACCTTAATAGAGCTCCTTTTTTGTTGCGTTTTTCTAACAAATTCACTAAAGATGGTGCTGGTTTAGTTAGCAAGTAGGTTTTCTTTACTAAGTTCAATAGGGGATACTAAAAAACATCCACTCACACTTTTCAGTCACGCAACAAACACTCAGATTATGAATAGATAATGGACCAAGGAGAACCATGACTACTGAAGATTGTTGTATTGTTGTACTGTATATGCTTTCAATGTGAAAGAACAGATCATATAAGTGCTCTTTCCATTAAAAGGAAACCCTTTCTTTACAGCTTTGTGGTGTGTCCTATAATGCATTTCTTTGTTTTAGTTTTAACAACATCAAAACTTGATTATATGCTTTGTCTTATTGTGTTGTTTAAAGACACGAGGTAATGTTAATGTAATTACTGCTAAGACATTTTAATGTTACTTTATATTTTTTAGGGGATTGGAAAATAAAATCTTATCCTATAACAGGCAGTGGTTATTTATGTATCTTATTTTTTCTCGATTTGCTTTTAAAGTCTTGGAGATCTGAACAAAGACGTCACTTCAAAGTGACACCCATAGTCCTGTTAATAGTGACCAGTGGAGGGCACTGTAGTATCACAGGGAAATGGTCAATCATGTTTTTTCAGCAACAAAACAACAATTTAAGGTATCAAAGGACTTCTTATTATATCCGATGATGTATACAGATGCTATAGTGTTTTTGTGATGACATACACAAAGCAGTCAGAATATCCAAATGTAAATTTTCTCCTGACTCGGAAGCAAAAGAAACACACTTCAGTCATGTCAGGGTGCATTGTGGGACATTTCTTATGTCCCTGTTCAGCATCCACTGTCATCCTATTACAAATAAGCTGGCTATGGAACTCCCCCAACAACCAATAACTTTCCTCCGTATATTGAGGATGTTGGAAAATTATGTAAAGATGTCTCCATCTGATTGGCCTCCATTCACAGCTGACTGGGAGCCTTGCACTCTGGCAGAAACAATTACAGGGACTTGACGGGCTGGAGAAATGTCTCCTGTCAGCTAAGTATCGCTCCCGGAGCAGCCAGCCATTGTTTATTCATCGCCCCATTGGCATTCAAGGCGTGCCTTCACTGTTCTCTCTCATAACCAACAAGTTGCAATTTTTATGCATGTGAAGGTTGAAGGCAAATTATTTATGGGAGACTGGACCTGAGAAAGAGAAGGGCTTTTAGCAAAGTGTTTTGCAACAAGAGCAATCTTTTTCTGTATTGAAGGTGCTGGATCAGAGCAAGATATGCATTTATTATTCAGTTTTTCTGGAGGGGAATTGTGGCCTCTGCCAGACAGCCATCTGCCCTTTGGACACTGTGATGCATTTGGGACATGCTACCTTTCAGGTTGAGGTTAAAGTCTCACTTTTCAGAGGGGACAAATTAAATGGGGAGAAAATTGCTTCATTCATGTTGAATTGTCCTTTTTCCCCCCCCAAGTTTCCCATTGAAGAAAAAGGTAGAGGCTTTGGCTGAAATAAAAGGATGAGAAAAGAAAAGAAAACCTTAAAGGGTAGGAAGTCTCACCTACCTGGAGGATTATTCCGGAGCAGCTGGCCCTTTCCAGATGCAGAAATGTGCTGCGTTGTAAGAATTTTGTTGCCAGGCTGTGCCTGCTTGGTAGCGACAGAAGGTGCCAGGCAGTAGGACCCGTTCAGTGGCCAGGTAATCTGTAATGTTTGTCCCATGGCTCTGACTGTTGTCTAGGACAGACAACTGATTAGTGGCTCAGCATCCTGTTCTGCTCTAGAAGAGACTCCAGCTTATAGACACACGCTGTCTTGGCCTTGAAGAGAATTGGGAGGACTAGTGAATTTGTATTGTATCCGATTGTCTATTGTCTTTGACAATTTTCTTCTACTGAGTTACTGTATGGGGCTTTTTTCTTTTTCTATTAAGCTATAGAACTCAATGCCCATCTGGCAATCACTTGACCAACAATAAAGGCTATGTGATTTAGCTAGTGAAGACCAACCTTCTACAGCATTTGCTTGAGGTGGGAAATAGGAGTTTTGATTGTGGACAGAGGAACCGGAAATAATGTCTGTCATCCTTTCAAGAAGCGACCTTGGTTTTAGAAGAGGCAATCATCTGCTCTCTCCCCGGGTGTAGAGTGTGTGGAGGTGAGGGTGGGCGGGAGGAGAGAAACAAGGCTAGGTTGTTAAAATATGGAATGATTAAACCTGATTTACAAAGAAACCTCTTCACTGAATATCAGCCCTTATACAGTAAGGACCTATTACACTAGAACCTTCTCAAATGAAATGTTTTTTTTCCCTTCTATTTTGATATTTGAATGTGTGCTCTTCAGAACTACACGGCACTGACCATCATAGGTTTCACGGTTACTGTCCATGGTCAGCACTGCTCTTAACCTTTAGGTGACACATTGTTGTCGTAGAAACAACAAAATAAATAAATAGAAATTACGTTGGATCAAAGGGTAATTAATTACTTTGAGATTCATTAGCCACCTGTGACTGCAGTCTAAGCACTTGGCTATGGCCCCAATGATTTGGTGTTCGCTGGTGTTGGGTTTAAAAAAAATGGAGAGGTGGCTTAAAAGGTTTCACCTATAATTAATGTTTGTTTTACGCCTCCCCCAGGATCTCTTAACATTTATGTCTGATCCACAAAGGTTAAGTGCTTGAGTCACTTGTTCCCTATAAAATGAAAGACCAAAACAAATGTAATCTCTGACTCACTATCAGGCTACACTGGATCCCAGTGTAGTCCCCGAAGTGAAGTTGTGGAAGTTCATTCTATCACTGCATTTACACTTGATGGCTGTAAAATGAGGTCTCACTGTGGGGAATCACATCTTTATGGTTAGGTCAGTAACAAGCCAGTGATCCTGATGCAGAAGTGGAAACAGGACATTCAACTGACCTGTGCTTGAGAAGTAACATGAAGACTGAGATATACGATACCTTGTGATCCTACTACAGACTGTACAGTGGAATTCTTAGTAGTATTTAAATAAAATGTCATGCAATCTGCATGCCTATGGCAAGCAGTCCTCACTAATCAGTGCAGGATAAATAATATCACATTCCTTGAGGAAACCCTCGTTATTTCCATTTGAATAATTTGATCGGATTTCCGTTTATTTTCCATTCTTCCATTCTTCAAAGGAGCTTGGGATGTTTGATTATAGTAAGCTGATTGACACTTCCTTCAATCGGGTTTAACACATAGAAACACAAATAAGGAAGTAAACAACATGAAGAGCAATTATTGCTCCCTTTTGCCACAGCTGGATGGACAAGATGAGGATTTGCTGTAATTATTTAACATATGAAATGCAAGTGACAACGTCAGTAATGTATTCAATGACAAAGAAATGTTTTTGTTGTAAAGACAGGGATGTCACGCTGAATTGATGAACTACTTCTTGAAAAAGAGGTAACTCTGGCCCTCCTGCCTTGGTTGAATGGATCTTTTGGTTCCCTTTGATAGGTGACATTTTCTTTTCTTTCATTCCTACTTCTTCGATTCACATCACTAGTTTTACTGATGGACAGGGCTATTGGTAATCTGCCAGGAGAGATAGCAGAGTACTTCTAACTTCAAATATGCAGCTCGCCTCAGACTTTCATGCTATTGTTAACTGATTGCCCTGTGATAGCAGATGATTTCTGTTCTCTGTGATGGCTACTCATTCCACCTGTCCTTTCGTGTGGAAATTAAACTCATCATGCCTTTAGACATGGGAGATCAGGACACGGCAGGTAAGCAGCTACTGTAAACCTATAAAGTCACATGTGCTAAGTACCTTCTCCAGATAAAACGACCCAAATGTCCTTTCATACATGGGGAGTCAGGTGGCTGAGCGGTGAGGGAATCGGGCTAGTAATCCGAAGGTTGCCAGTTCGATTCCCGGTCATGCCAACTGACGTTGTGTCCTTGGGCAAGGCACTTCACCCTACTTGCCTCGGGGCAATGTCCCTGTACTTACTGTAAGTCTGCTGAATGTAAATGTAAATACATCCCATGGTAATTGAAACAATGGAGGTGAGTAAGTGCAAAATAAAAGTTAATAGTTCTGGCAACAAATTACAGAAACAATGCCACCGAAGACAAAGGAGATGAGACTTGGCAAATATCTAAGTGTGTAAATAAAGTTGCACAGGACTTAACAGCATTTTACTTTGGGATTTTTAGTTACTTCTTAAGAAAGCATTAGCAGGAGCACAAAGGTGAATCCAGTTTTACCCAATCTTCAAAGTCACCTTGAGATTTAGTTCAAAGAACCATGCCAGATACTAAAGGCTCAGTCTAAGAGGAACATTTTCAGATGGTTCAGGAACATTATTCTTATTTTACAGAGATGTACTTTATATAAGGAGTTGTTTTGTGCTTTTTTATGCATTATCAAGAATGAAACTTAACAGTGCGGCAAGCACATTTCTCTGAGGTAAACACGTCTCTAAACATCAATCCGTTAGTGCTGTACGCAGCATCTTTCAGGCTTAGACTTAATCACCTCACAAACACAAGACTCCACTCTGTCACTCTAGTTCAGGATTAGCAGGGCTTTGCTATGTTTTAATTAACCCACATCTCTCATCTTCATAGGAGGGGGAGATAGTGTGAAATGCTTATCAAAAAGGATCCTAGTGTTTGTCATTATAAGGGCCATCTTCTATATCTACATGTGAATCTTAAAAGTTGAAATTTGAAATTAAATGGAAAGCTTGACGAAGGTATAATACCTGCGACAAGGTTTGGATTAACACGTTTTTTTAATGGCCATTTTTAGAAGATTTTTTCTCAAAATAATCCTCTGCATGTTACTGCATCTGCACCCCCCCCTCTCTCCCTTTCCCAAACATACACTCTTATTTATAGTATTCCCTGTAATTGCGCATACAGTATGCACAAGTTGTTTTACTGTTCTGTAGTATGAATGTATAATTTGGAACAAGGGTCTTAAGCAAAGTTTGTGTCTTTGATTATGTGTGTTCTGTGGCACTGCTGTTAAAGACACCAACAGTGAAGATTGAACTTGTTGACTCACACCCATCTATTTATATCCAGCATTAATTAGACCTTGCCAAGCCAAGTGATACATGCCATCAATCTTAATCAATCAATTACTCAACTAAACAAGCCATGCTCCGACACTCATTCACTCTCAATTTGCCCACTGTGCTAATTACACTTAAACATGGCATTTCAAATTAAAATGGATCATTTAAATAGAATTAACATCATTTAACTGAAACATCTCAGAACATTGTAGGCCTTCACACATACACACACACACACACACACAGCTGAGGTGTTAAGAATTTGTTAGTTTTTTTTGTTCGACGTCTATGTACACTAGTGAGAACTGATGACTTAAAAAGACATTTGACTGAGAAGGTGTATTATATTTTCATAATCTCCGAGATAAAAGTCCTGTTTAAACATTTCAGAACATGAATAACACCACTGACCTTTAACTGGGATCACTTAAAATAATGGAACATGGCTGTGGTGACAGAATGATGATGGGCCATGGTTATAAATGAGGTCTTGTTCTTGAAAATGTCTGTCAATTTGTCAAATCAATGTTAACATCCACATACCCTATTATTGTAGATACCCAAATGGACACCAGCTCTGTAAAAGGCAGAAGGGGCAGGGCCATGATAAGTGGCTTCATCACTCACTGCCCCATCACCATAATATGGTGGCATGTTATGTCACATGGTTTTTGCACATTGTGCTGCATCAAAATGTCCTGCTTTGTAGCATGTGGAACTGGAGCCCTCAGATCCATTCCAATTCAAGTTAGAGTCAAAACTCTGTAGAGAACAAATACTGCACAGACACTATAAAGATGTTACAAAGAGATCGAATTGAGTAGAAACGAAGCTATTTGGAAGGGTGAGATTAAGTTTCATTCACAGCAGGGCTGAAAACTTGGGGAAAAAGACAGTAATCATTACATCCCAAGAGGTGTTTACAACCCAGTGTCTTTACTAAAGGTGGCAAATATGATAAGATAGCAAAATGTGGTCAAGAACATACAACAGTTTGAACATTAACATCTTTTTATTAAGACAAGTACTCTTCTGATCTCTTTTGTAAAAATGTTTTATGAACCAATACAAAATATGTATGGGACCATGAGGAAATCTTTCTTCACGACACAAGAAATGTTGCCCAGGTACAGAGAGACTTACTGTCATTTGACTTCAAAACAACTGGGCTAATGAATAACCAGAATTCCCAGGCATCAAACATGTTTTCCAAACAGACACACTGTACAGGTTGCAGGTGATTCATAAAACTTCACTGCCAAATTAATTAATCAGTCATACTTTGAAAAACTGATTTGAAAAATGACTGACTCAAGCATCATCCCTTATATATGAACAGGACATTCAGTATAAGATTGAATGGATTTTAGATTTAGTCATCATTGCCTGCTGTCAGAAGTGATGCTGGTTAATACATCATGAAGTAAAGTCTAATGAATAAATACACTGTGATTTTGTGGACACTGACTGTACACATTCATATCTGATTAACAAATCTAGGTATCTTTCTTTGTGAACTAGATCTATACAAAATGATATTCAACATTTAACTGTGCACCGTATATTAAGAACACATAAACATGTACAACTGAGAATAAAATGTTACATCTCAATTTTCTTTTAAACTTTTTATAATTGTGGGCTGTATCAACGAGGGACTTTCATTTGCATTCTACCTGAGATGCAAAACACTGATCAACACTCATGAACCTGAGAGAGTGAAAACATGTACTGTATATATAAAATCGTACTGTAAAACAAACGTTTAATATCATTATAATTATTCCAGCAATCCATTCTGAAACACCAGAAAAAAGAGCTTTTTGGATCACGTTTCTTGATGATACAGCTCATATATAGCAATCAGCCAATCAGAATATGTTGTATAGGAGAATTTGAATACAGTTTAAAATAATTGAGCCTTGAACACAACAACATAACTTAAAACAACCAAATAAACAAAGCAAATAAATTAAAGTCACATACTTGGCCTCATTGAAAATATGTCAACAGTAGTTACCATATCAATCAGGTAGACACTGAAGGACTATTTCTATCAATTTCCAAGCCAACAGTTTCTTGTTCCAGTTTTAAATATTAAAAGAGTTACATGATGTGTTGCAGTGGTTGTGAATCCATATAACCAGCCAGGTCATTCCTATTTAAGTTACACACTTTAGAGATTCATGTACTAAGATATACAATTATGACACCAACACCATACGATGGCCTCAAAATAAAAAGGCAGTTTTTTTTTCTTTAAAATAACAATATAGTCAAGAGCAAAAAAGTATACAGTTTAAGGCAGTGGCTGTCCTTGTACATCTTTAGATAATGTTGGGTTGTCTACATTATCTGTCTGTTTAATAGCTCCATTAACTTTAAAACTGTATTCCCTATGCATGTTTATCTGAAGCTTAAACACAAATTAAAAGCAAAAACATTTTTGATTGAGAAATAATGCCATCCACTGTAGAAATGTATATAGTGTTACATTTTGTTTGCCAAGCCTATTTACAAAGACAAGTTGTTTAGGCAGTTGGATTACATATCTTGATACTATTGTACTTTGTTCAGTCTTGTAAGAACACTGTTTCTCTATAACTAATGTAAAATACAATAGGAATCTCAATATCAAGGGCATTGAATTTGGTTAACCAAATGGCCAGTCTAAAGCTCTTCCTGATATAATTTACATCAACAATGAGGACAATGTCATTATCTCATAATACAGATTTCTCCCTTCCTCCATCATTTAGGATATTTATCCAGAACAAAACGGAAATGTGCTATCTATGTTACTTACTTAAATTGTTATTTTAAGTCTACACAATGTGTACGTTGTTCCCTTCTCTTTGATGATGGGGCAATTGGTCACAAATAAATAGTTTAAAAGTGTTGGAAAAGCAGTACTGAAAATACAATAGCAGATTACATTGGCCCACATGTACAGTATGCGCTTACTGTAAGTATTATATTTGTTCATTGGTTGACCATAAAATATATTGATGGGTACTGTATGAAAGCAATTTAGATCAACAACACAAGCACAAAGTGTAGTTCTAGTATGTGGGCTAGAATCAGGAGATATATTCAACAAGACATACTGTAAACCTTTCACAATAATGCAGCCTGTGTTTACATGACACACTATGCTACTGTAGCACAGAGCATGTAGAGAGAGAGAGACACGTCCACTTCTGAGAACCTGGAGCACAAGCTATGAGCTACAGGACACCAAAGACAAATACCACTGTCATTCAGTGTTCTCCAAAAGCCATCTTCAGAGAAGGGATATGCTGGAGGACTTGGACACAGATGATATGCTTAGGGGATAAGAAAACAAACATAAAGGAAAAAATGTTTTAACAAGGCACAAAATTGTCTGTAAAATAACTGAACTGTACAGAACAGGCCCCCGTGGTTTGGGAGGGGAGGGGCAGGAGACCCCGGCAAGACCCTCCAATTCTGCCTCCTCAAGACCTCCACTCTTCTTCTGCTTTTTTCTCTCTCCCTTTAGTCTCTACCTCTTCCTCGCAAACGCCACATGCTTTTATCCCCCCCCCCGTGATCCCCCCGCCTCCCCCCCTCCACACACACCCTCAGGCCTACTCAGTTAAATATAGTGCTCCTACAGGACCTCCCGCCCCCCCCCGGCCTGTTCAGTTTAGATGTAGTACTCCTTCTTCTCGTCTGTGTTGTTGTGGCCCCCCTCAGCGTTGATGATGGCCGTGTCGGCGTCCGCCGCGTCATCAGCGCCTTTGGCTTCGTGCGTGAAGTAGGTGCCTGCATTCAAATCAGAATCAGAATGGGTTTTAATCGCCATGAAAGTTTGCACAGACAAGGAATTTGATTTGGCAGGAAGGTGCATACATTAAACATATAGGAATCTTTAAAAAATAAAATAATATGAGGTCTAACTATACTAAGGGTACATAAAATAGCAATACTAAGTGGATTTAGAATTTAAATAAAATATACAATAAAATATAAAATATATACAAATCACAACATTACACATGGATTTGGAGCCACTGAAAATTCCAGTCAGGCGGCAAGGAACAGGTGTACATACGGGTTATTGTTGTACTTTGTTTTATCCATGAATGTGCTATTATCGAATTGTGGTTGTAACGCTGGTGTATTGAACCACTGACAGTCTGAACCAAGCTTTTACCTTTGTGTCTGGCAAAGTATCGTCCCAAGACAATGAGTGCACAGAGGATGGCAAACATCACCACGGCAACCACCCCTCCAATGACAGCATGGTCCAGTTTCTGTTGTGTCCCCTCGCCTGCTCTAGAGTCTGGAGACACAGACAGCTATTTACACATTCATCCAAAGAATCACAGTTAGTCTTCCATCCAGTTGCCTCCTGTACACTGTTTGTACATTTGTCTGACATAACTGCAAAGCATTGTCGTTATAAATAGTTGATAGTAGAGAAGGTTCTACTCAAACTGTAAGTCAGTAGTCAGAGGGTTCAGATTCTATACAGTGGTATACAGTATGTGACTCACAACAACAACACTCACTGTATGTTTAATTACATGGAATTTACACAAAGGAATTGCGTGCAAATGTGTTTTTTTTCCCTGTTACAATTCCACTGAAATATATGACCAAACTCCCACACAGTCACACTCCTGCATGTTGAAGTTCTAAATGCATAAAAATAGAATGCAGTCTGTCAAAAAAGTGGCTTTGCTAAATGTCACACAGTTCCAGCCCAATGTACATTACAATGATATACTAGACCAGTTCCACCGTTTAAACAGAGAAAGTTCAGAGAAGTGTAAAATCTACTCAGATTTAAGAAGCGGTAGCTGGAAGTTATGGAACTCAATCATCAGGCATAGACAGAATCCCGGGGATCAATCTAAGCTACATGTCCCCTCACTGTGAAATACACCCTGCTCACAAGTCAGAAATGGCAAAGTCTTCCACCACTTATCCAGATTTACTGTGTCCCATAAGGGAGCAAGACACAATTCAAAGACTTTTCATTTTTCAATTTCTCTTAGAGTTTTAAGTGAGGGGATCTGTGTTCCGTGGGAAATGATGGAATACCGGGAAGGATTCTGAGGGATACTGTACCCCAGAGTATCATACAGTAAACTAAAAAAATTATACTAGAATAGAATCCTGTAACGGTGTGAGAACATCGATAATAATGTAAATTGCTTCTGACACCTCCATGAATTAATAATAGTAATTTGACAGCTGCTACTTTGCTATATTATTTAAAACGTGTGCCTACTACAGTAGCACTAGTATTGTACACTGTAGATGATGCAGTCAAACTCGTGATTGAGTTTCCAGATCTACTTTACTGTGCGTTGAACAAGGACAGCTATGCCAGGGCCCATACAGCCCATACAGTGGGCTTGAGCCATGTCTCTCTGCTGCCGGCTGCTGCGTCTCAGGCACAGTCTGTCTCTTACCACGCCTGTGTGGGAGAACGCAGCAGAGGGAGAAGGGAGGTGAGCCACGCTCCACGGTGATGAACATAAAACTGCTAAATGCACTGTGCAGAGGGGGCCTGTCACACCGCCTCCCTCAACCCCCTCATTACTTTGCCCCCCTCCCCCTCTCCTCCGCCATTACCGCTCTCCGCTGTTACATCACCCTGCCTCCTCTGTCCTCACCTCATTCCCGCTTCTCCAAACTTCCCCTCACCACCTCCCCCCCATCATTACCTCACCCCCTCCCCTATTCTTAACACCCTCCACTGTTACCTCCACTGTTACCACACTCCCCCCCCCCCCACCCCCTACACCCATCACTTCACCCAGCCTTGGCTACCTTCACATCACCCCCGCTGTTTTCCATTTGACAACTCCAGGAACCAGTGAGGAGGGAGGCTGCCATTCCAGCGCTCTGAGGGAATAGTTTATTTCAACACATGTGTGTGCCTGTATTGAGGGTTTTTAAAAAGAATCAAAGAATATCAGCATGAGGTCATAATATCCAAAGGGCATAAGGCACCTTTAAGAGGGCAAGAGGTTGGCAAATGGCATGTTACATAATTTCCTTTTCATGTTTCTTTGCTTGCGATCAATCAAAATATCAGCCTCTTAGATAAGGAATATCATTCATCCCACATGGCTTCCACCAGTGTACAGTATAAAATATAGCTTTAGATTTTATTCAATGATGAATGTGCAGTCCAGTGTCTCTTTCTATGAGGTCCCGCTTGTTGCTTGGGGACCACTGACCCCCCTTCCACCTCGGCTGGGACAGGAAGTGCACCTCGACAGGAATTTATGGGCAAATAAACTGGATTTGTTGCTGATGTCCATGTCGGTGCAGCATTGGAGTCTTTTCCACTGGACGGCAGGGCCACATTCTTTATGCACTGGAATTATGAATTACACTGCGGGTCACTGACAGTGAAGCTCGACAGGCTTCCTGACTGACTGCGTGTGTCTGTCTAGTGTCTGATTACATCGAATATCGATCTCTTTACATTTCATTAGTCATACTGGAACAAACTGTGGTGAGGGCACATACAAACACTGTCTGATTTACGGATGTAATTACATGGCTGTAATCACAGGAATGACTCTCCTGCATAGACGGAGTAAAACCACAATCTATATAATCGTAAAATAACTTAAGTCCAGGCTGATATTACATGGCAGGCCCAGTTCATTTCCTAAAATTGTCAATAGTAATTCATCTACAGTACGATACATTTGGGGTCAGTTTTCTATTCAATGTTTGTTTTAGAAATGTGATACATGGAATACATTCTAGCATTTCTTTTTTTCTTTTTTTCTTATTGTACCAAAAAAACGGGTCATCTTAGCATCTTTTACCCGGCTGAAGAAAATACAGCAGAAGGAATTGTATTGTCCACGTCCCGACCCCAATGCTACTGTTATCTAGCCTACAATAGCAATATCAAGTTCCATATCCAACTGAACAAAAATGTGAAGACAAACAACTCAAGCCTGACATTTGATAGAAGTGATAGTGTTGTAAGAGTGGAAAAAACGACAAATAAAAAAACGGTGAATGGAGAGTTGTTCGTGAACTTTAGCCGTGCTGTTTTTTATGAAATCTTTTAAAATTCTCCACGCACAAAAGAGCAGTGTGGAAGTGAAGGAAAACTGTGCAAACCCTTCTTCTTCTAACGTGTTATTCTGTCTGAGGTCAAGGCAAAAAGCAAAGGCGGGAGAGCAAATGGAAAAAGAACACTTCCTTCTGCTCTCAACATGGATACTGGAGCAGTAGGTATGTACACCACACATGTAGACAACAGACTAGGATGAGACCATGGAAAATAGCTATGTTGATTCTCAATTCTCTTTAGTGAGAAATTATTCTACTCTCCCGGGACTAATTAAACAGTAAATAATGATGTTGTTGTTGTTGTTTATCCTGTCCTTGAAAACATATATGTTTCATCTTAATGTGAACAGAAGTTCTTTGGACTGTAACATTGCTAAATTAAGGCATGTTTATGTTCTCAAATGCTACAGTATTAAGTGCTTGCATCAAATCTGTCAGATTCCCTAAAGTGTGATACAGTGAATATTAGCACTTGGCACTTTGTCAACACTTAGTGGCAGAGATGGCAAAAGTACACACATCCTTCACTTACGTAAAAGTACAGATACTCATGTTTAAAAAGACTTGAATTACTGACTACACTTTTTCATTCAAATTAAAGTAAAGAAGTATGGGCTCCAAAATATACTTAAGTAAAAAGTAACCATTACTACTACCTGTTTTAGTGTGTCAGATTAAAACTAAAATGCCTGGCTTGAAAATGTAAGAAGTAGAAAGTACAGATATTTGTGTAAAACATTGAAGTAGTGAAAGTGAAAAGTAGTCAGAAAAATAAATAGAGAAGTAAAGTACTGATACCAGAAAAATCAACTACAGTACATTAACAAAGTACAGTATTTGTACTTTGTTACTTGCCATCTCTGCAACAGTGAAACATCAGTGTTAAATGTGTGAACCCTTCTCAGACTCTGTCAGCCTACAATATGTTCATAACCTTGTTTCTGGAAAACATGTGAATATTTTTTGAATGCTCAATACAGATGATTTTAAACCTCTACAGTACTACCTCATCGTGCATTGTATAATAACTTTGCGCCAAGTTATTGTTGGTACATTATGAAGCCTGGAGGAAGGTACTGAATCAAGGTCAGAGTTGTTAAACACATGAAATAAATGTTTTTGATAGATGAAGAGTGAATCACATCTCTTGATAGTGTAATGCTAGATTTACATCTTTTATGTGGAAAATAGAAAAGCTTGACAGTGTGAACTCTGACAGAAGCAGTTTGTTTCTTCCTATCTGCTTCCTCATCTACAACAACAACAATAATCGTTTTTGGGTAGCTGGGTAGTAAAGATGTAAAAGCCTAACTCATATATATATATTTTTTTTTGCTTTACTGTGGCATTTTGTCCTCTAACACAAAACCATATAGGCCTTGAACCACTGCCTTAAGCCCTGTTGCTAGGCTACACCAAGCGAGAAAAAATATAAAGCACTCATGAAAAAAGGGAAAAATAGTAGAAGGGTGTGAAAACACAACACTGTGGAAATGAAAAGCTGCGTTCTACATTAACGATGAGCCACACAAATAGAAGGCAATGTGTTAACAACAGGTTCGGAAATCCCATCGAATATTTCCCTTCACATCTGAGAGGGATGTGAGAGGACCGCATGGAGAGCCTCCTGCTCGTGTGGATGATGATGGCAGGCCGAGAGCCATGCGGACTCCTTCATTGGGATAATAGCCCTCGAAAAGACCTCAGGATTGCACTGGGAGGCACTATGGGAGAAAATTATTAGATAAGCCATAGTCTTCAAAAGAAAATGTAATCTATAAAAAGGGGAATTGTTGTTCTAATTGTATCTGAATGTGATACAAGTAGCTGAGTCAGTGAAAAGATCCAAAGATCCTATTGCTAATTTGATCATTACTTTATCAGTATACAGAAGACTGTCCACAGGGAAATGTGAGTGCAATCTTCATCAGTCCACACACAAACCAGTCATTGATCCAGGAAGTTCTTTGAAAGAGGACACTGTCATCCTGGGGGTCCAATATTCAAAATAACCGACCTAAAATAACCTAAAACGACGGCTGGAGCTGCTTCATGTTCCCGCCACCCGCTTTGTAGTTCTGATTGTGCAGCTGATGACACTCTCCTGGTCCCTATTCCGTCCACTCACGCACACAAAATGGCCACTGCAGCTCTCTATCAGGGGCATGAAAGGGTTCTGATTAGTTCTCTATTGGGATATATCAAAGAGCCTCTACTGTACCCCTCAGTCCTTCTCCCTGAGGATGTCCTGGGCTGGCCTGTCTCAGGTACGTAAACTGTAGTGGCCCCAAATATGTTCCCTGGCCACCAGGGCTCTCTGACCTACACAGAAGATCAAAGCCAAATCTGTAAAGCTTCTTTAGAGAAGGAGCTAGATAAGATTACACCAGGTTTCTATGAGACCAGCCTGCTTGCACAGTGCAGTAGTCATACAGATGCACAAATAAATTAGGAGGATTAAATTTAGCTGGCAAACAGTATTCCCAAATGAAGAACCAGAGAACAAATGATTAGTACATCTGTCAGTGCTGCTACTGGTGAACTGGGCAAGTCTATTTAGATTGCTTTTATGCTGTATAAATGCCACATTCTGTCACAATTACTGTAAATGTCACCTCCCTGAACAGCCAAGAGCTCCTGCCCAACATTAGGCTTCAAGAGATGTTTAAAGCACCAACCCTTCTATTTCCTATCTATTTCTTTCATTGCCAGCTCATCAGAAATATATTATCTCCTAAGTGGGCCAACCACTTTCTCTGTGATGCTTGCATTTGGCAGCCGTAACGTTTGGTCTTTCTGTGTGAGCACTTGAAGAAAGTAAAAACTGGGACATCATAATGGTCAAATTGGGACACAAATTTCAGTTTTTCTAAACCACCTTCTCAGAATTCTTATTTTTTTATGTATGTGTATATATCTGAAAAATACTAACACTGCAGCCTGGTAACAATTTTGAATAAAAATTTGTATTAAATATTTATTAACATTTACTATTTCATCTATGATGAAAAAGTTTAAATTATACTCTTTGTTTGAGGATAATTTCTCTAGGTGACAAGCCTCAGCTTAGACTAGTAGCACTAGCAGTTCATAGTTGGTAGTATAGTATATCACTATGTAAATCTGACTCTTATACTGGACTTGTTTACAAAACAGTTTGAAGGATGGTTATTATAAAATGTAACATTCTTCTTTCTAAAGAATGAAACATTTATCAAGACACAATGTAGATAAGAACTTTTCTCAAGAACAGGATCCTGCAGCTTCTTTTGTATACAAACCGATTTCCATCCTTCTCATACAGTACGGTTCAGAGAAAATAGTTGTTATTGATGTTTGGAGCCCCACACAGACGTGAGGTGACTGTCATTGGTGGAAAGATGTAAAGGGCATTGTATGGTCGGCACAGATAGGTAGGAGATATAGCTGGAGATGCTGATAAGATAGCAGGGCATCCAAAAGTCGCTTCCGTTTCCCCCGATCAAACATGTGGCAGGGGAGAGGTGTGACAGGTGTCAGTGACAGTGCAGCGCTGTCCATGCAGGATGGCACCGATCAGCATGACTATCTGATTTAAACTGGCCGCCTGCAGCCTCTCTCGGCCTTTCACTCCTTCTCTTTACCTCTCTCTCTCTCTCACTCTCTCCTTTGCTCTTTCTCTCTGGATTTTTTCTTGCCAATCCTCACCGAATCTCTCTCTCATTGTACTGCTCGACTGTGCATACATACAGACAAAGGCACACTCTGTCACACACACGCACGCACACACACACACACACACACACACACACACACACACACACACACACACACACACACACACACACACACACACACACACACACACACACACACACACACACACAACCATAGTAGAGGGGTGAGAGTGACAGTGAAGACAGATACAATACCTTGGGTGTAGTCTGGGTTGATGGTGGTAGGTGTGGGGATAGAAGTGGGAGAATCTAGATGGAAAAATAAAAAATAAAGACATGTATAAGAAATATAGAAAGTAGAGGAAGTGACAGAGGTCACTGATGTGGCGTTAGTGACAGAACAGGAAAGCAGTCTTCCTTACGTAATTACAAATAATGAGTTAGAGTTTGTGTGGTAGTAGGAAAATAATAGGGGGTATTTTAGTAAGAGGATGTTGCTTTCTACATCATCTATTCCTGAAGGTAACAGGGTGAATTTGGAAAATTACACCAAGTCGGCACCAAGTCAGACCTCTAACACCGCCATCCTGTCGGTGAAATATAGAAGATGTGCCAAACAGACATGACTTAACTGAGATGACTGAACTGTTACACCGCAGCCAACATTTTTCATGAATATTTCATTAAGAGAAAATGAAATCTGATATGGACATACAGTATAACTTGATTTCCTCCAGTAATCAAGTCAACTCAGGACATCAGACCATCCCGCTCCCCCTTGCTGTTCTACCAGAGACCCAGGCCTGCCGCAGACGCCTAAGGAGTAATGATTAGGCCTTTCACAAACCCGCAAACAAAATAATGAGAATGACAAAATAGGAGCCAGGTATGTACTGAACCTAAGAGGTTTGAAAGCGTCTCCACCACAGGAACATGGCCGACTCTGGCGCTAGGAGAGATAGAGAAGCCCCTGCTGGGAGGGAGACACAGCGGGGGAAATTGGCTGGCTGTCTCCGTGCCTTTACTGTCTGTGCTCCATCAAAAGACCTCAGTGGGAGATCACCCACTTTCAAACTAATGATAAAACATCAAGGACAGCATAATGTCGCTGCTGGGGTAGGAAGGATGAGAAGGGATGGGGTGTGATAGTGATGGTTGTGTGTGTGTGTGTGTGTGTGTGTGTGTGGGGGGGGGGGGGCTATTGGGTACAGATTCTTTGCTAACAATATTTGGGAGTTGTCTTTCCTGGTGACCGAAGACCTGATAGCTGAAATGTCAGATTCTGGGAGAGGAAATTGGGCATTCAGAGGAGAGGGTTTTCACAGAAGCCTGAATGGGATGTGGCACATGTAATAAACTGGCAAACAAGAATTCTCCACAGGCAATTTCCAGGCTGGATGACTCTGGCCTCAACATTATGAAGGCTGAAATATGAATGTATTTGGAGGTGCCATATTTTCAGGAAGCATTTGTATTGGTGAAGAGTTTGATATGACAAATTCCACCCACAAATTGAAACAATGTGACTGTAATTGTTCAGCTATGCCTGTTTAAATAAAGCTGGCAACCAGTAACCTGAACAAGTTGGTTTTCTGCTCTTTTTTGTCATTGTTTCTTCCTTTTCTGCTGGTTAACTATTTTATAGGATTCTATGTGGATTCGCTTCACAACACCCCATTCACATGCCATTGTTTTGCTTACTGTATGAAATCAGTCTACTCCTGAGAGCAAGAAACTCCATAAAACTATTGACTCAGAGAAGTGGACACAACCTCAGGGTTAATTAATTCCTGTTTAAGTTCCAAACATAATTCCTCACAACAAATAAATAAAAAATCTGTATATATATATTTTACATACTGTTTATCAATATGTATGACTTCACAACATCCTATCATATTAAAACGATCAACAATGACAAGTGTTTCAGTCGTACTAGCTAGCACTATCTCCGGTGGCTACCCACGCCAGATGGCTGCTTGAATCTTTGACTTCATGGCTGTGTCGGCAAGCTCTAGGTCAAACAGTCAACATCAGTTCAAACCACTGAGCAAAGGACAGCTTTGTTCCCCTGCCAACAGCCAGTATGTGTGAGTTATAGCACCCACACCCTTTTATACCAGGACCATGGTGAGACTCTTTTGTGGCCGACTAACACCTGACACCAGCCAAGGACCCTGTGCTCACAGCCCACTGAGGAACCCCCGACATGGAGGCTGTGGAGAAAGTTACTGAGCCCCTCCTTCTGGCCAGAGACTTCCACTATCACATCCCTCTTTCCCCTCTCTAACCCTGGCTTGGCACCAGCCTTGGGTTGTGCACTGAGTAAAGGTCACACAGTAGCCCCTCCGGAACAAATACGAGCTGGAAAAACTTGATTCAGTGGTGGGCCACATCATGCTCCGATTTCCTCAGAAGCAGACGGTTCATGAACCACATGCCTACAACATTAACAACATCATTAAGAACCATTAAAAGGCAAACTCCATACTGTATCAAGGCTGGCTTCTAATAATAGTCCTGTGTTCAGTACGAAGGTTAAGAAGTATCCTAAGCCGCAATTGAACTGTGGTCTACTGGAAACTTGGTCTTCATATTACCCCTAAACGCTAACAACACATATAAAATAACTGGGTTTAATATGTCAAATGGAAGTTGTATATTTAAACTTTGTTGGAAAAGGCTGTCTTGTAATGTCCCTGCTAGGCTGACACTCATTAGGCAGCGCAGCTTACATGTACATGTGTTCATAAATACAAACTCATTAAGCTAATATAGCTGCCCTGATTAAGCTGGGAAAACTATTCTCTTGAGTAGGAAAAACCTGCTTTTGTCTGGCATTTAATCCTTAGAATAACAGGAGGAATCTCAGACATAATTACACTGTTATTATCACCTTTTACTAATCTCCTGTGTCTCATTATAGAGCCCAGCAAAAAACAAAAGCTTTCTCTGTTAACACCAGAGATATATTTAGGAGGTGGTAAACATCTTGCACTGTATTAGGAATATAGAGTTGTGTGTAGACAAGGTGCCAAATGGCAGACACTTTTGCCTGTAACCCTTGTTCATGCTAAGATAAGAGTTAATGCGCTAGTGAACATTATGAATCTGTTCAGTCAAACAATTCATTATGCAGTTCACAAGAGAATTGGTCCATTCAAGTAACATAGCCATGACAGGCAACAACACAACATAGCTCATCACTTTATAAGACACAGTGAGTCACACTATTATTTCATACAAGGATCATGTAGTCAAATGTATCATAATCATCACTCCATTCTGATGCCTTGACAGGAGAGAGAGAGAAGGGGAGAGAGAGAGATTAAAGAAAGGTGAGAGACAGAGAGAGAAACATCCGCTTGATGGACGACAGCGCAAGTTACCCCAGTTAAGAGTTTTAGTAAAGGAATGACAGGCTGAAGAGTCTGGACAGTGCTGTCCACCAGCCGTGTCATTTGTTTTGGAATCCGATGGGCTATGAGGGGCAAACTGATGCCATCATCCGCCTGGCAGGCCACAATGATGGCCACCCTCATAGTGGCATCACTATCCGAGTCACACACTTACATAGATATACGTCACATAGACAGTCACACACATCAGATGTAAGGCAGCTTGATCTGGTTGGAGATTAACGTTAGTCAGAGTTATCTATCACGTACTACAGTGTCAAGGTAGCCAGAACTGGAGCCCCAGAAGCCTGTTAGCAGACAGACATGGATGTTTGTCTGAGCTCAGCTCTTAACCTTTTCTCTTAGGACCTTTCCTTTTAGCACTCCATTATAATCACGTGTCGTGCATGCATGTGCATGTCTTACTGTAACGTTCTACATCAACACACAGTCCAACCCTTCCGTCGGATGGCTGAGTGACAGTTGCCATGGTTCAAGATGAAAAATATTTATTGCCATGTATACGGTTTAACAAAGTGAGTCCGTACAATGAGATTCTTACGGTGCCAGTACGTACCGTATACAAAGAGGATGTAGTCATCATAGGCCTCCCCCACGGCGTTGGCGGCCACACAGCGGTACGTGCCGTTGTAGGATTTATTGAGGTTTTCGATGAAGAGGTCAGAGCCTGTGATGACGGCGTGCGAAGGCACATCATCGTCTACTCTCAGCCAGCTGATCTGATGAGGGCTGGGGGGGGGACAGACAAATACCAGACGCATCAGTCAAGCGTGTCCGTCAATAGCAGGAATCTGGGTTTAAAGGTCAGAGCTGGCAGATCTGTTCAGGACAGCCATTGGCAGGTCCGGGCCTAATGATGCACTTTACACACAACACGCTAACAACTGCTAACATTTAAATGCTACACAGAAATGGAAAGGTTATGGGAGTGCTGGGACTGGCAGAAAGGGGATATAAGGTGGGCTGAAGCCGCCATGTTTCTGTCTTCTGACAGTAGGAGCCAAGGATAGGGCGGAACTGGAATCCAAATGAAGCACCTGAAGGAATACTCACTGTGGTTTGCCCTCTGCTATGCATGACAGTTCTAGATTGTCTCCCTCTCGCGTTAAACCCTCCGGAAATTCCACAACTATCTTGACTTCCGGTTTATCTGAAAGCAATGAAGAGAATGAAGTTTTAAAAGTTATGCTAGATGCTGTTAATTATTACTCAAGACTGTTTGGAAAGGAACTTCCTTCCTGTTTTGATGTGACTGTAATAAAGCCAGACGAGCTCTTGAGATACAATGCTACTGTATGGTGCCAGTGCTTCATTGTTTGTGGCATTACTTTAGTAAAGCATGAATGAGACCAGGGCATTTCAGTCTAGTTACTTACGTAAGCAGCGTGGGTATTTCTGACACATGCATGGGAGAAGACTCTCAGGTTCACAGGCACCCTGGTCTATCTAACTTCAGTAGATTTTTTTTTTCTTTTATCAATGTTAGCCAAAGACTGCCAAAATGTCAAGCGGTTCCAGTTTGTGCTCCTTCTGTCTTTTACCAAGAAAGGTCAGACAAAGGCACTCAGCTTTCTGAATAAATTAGTATTCTAGACAGAAAAAGGGTACTTCAACCTTTCTCTGGCATTCAACACAGTGTAAGTCTTCTCGTTTCACTTCTTTAATCAATACACCGTTTGAAGAACAGCAAATCATATCTGACACAAGAGCATAACGTACTTGTTCCCTTGAGGTGATGGTACAGTATCTCATTGGAGTTATTCTCCAGCGTTTGTAAGACCACAGACAGCACGCTGTCTAATTAGAGGATGACTGCTCTCCTGGGGCTCATTCATAGGTCCCTTCTGTCAGAGGAGTTAGTGACAATCCACATCCTGGCCAGGTGTGTTTTGCTTCTGGCCGGGTAACTCACACATCACTTCCAGGTGTCTCTGAGCTCTGAGATCCTTCACGGCCGGGTGGTCTATGATGCAGCTCACCGGCTCCCCATCGTCCTCCTTGGCCACGGTAAAGCTCACACGACTGCTGACGGTGAACATCTTGTTATACGTCTCTTCCACCTCGGACTCGCCTGGCGCACAGACAGATGGACAGACAGACAGACAGATGGACAGACAGACAGATGGACAGACAGATGGACAGACAGACAGGTGGACAGACAGATGGACAGACAGATGGACAGACAGATGGACAGACAGACAGATGGACAGACAGATGAACAGACAGACAGATGGACGGACAGACAGATGGACAGACAGACAGATGGACAGACAGAGAAAGATGGACAGAGGTGGACAGAAAGAGACAGACAGAAAGACGGACAGAGAGTACATACGTTATTTATGTAGTCTTATCCAATAACATAATCATGCCGGACCGCATACAGTAAATATTAGCGAGACATTGTGCTGGGGCCTGACTTACGAAAATACATATTCATATTAGCATTCAATCCTGGACGTGAGCAGCGCAGGGTATGCGGGTTGTTATGGCAGATCCAGGATGAGCCTGTGTGTGCAGCCGAGGGCTGAGCGGCATGCGGGCTAACCCTGCAGTAATCTGCTGCCCGCCAGGCTTCTGGCTGTCAGAGGGGCATTCATTTAGAGAACATTACAATGCCACAGGGGCAGCGCGTTAGGCGCAGTGCTGAGTGTGATGGTTTACTTGCAGTTAATGAAGTGAGGAAATAATTACAAGCCCTCTCTGACCCACAGCACACTTCCATCTCTGCAAGTCACAGGGGAGACAGGCAGGGTACAGGGAGGGCAATACTCTGATGCTCCTACACACACTGACCACCACACACACACACCCACACACACACACACACACACATACACAGCCCAATGTATAGTTATTAACCCCGGGACACAACGGTACACAAATACTGTACGCCCACACATGTTTACACACACAAACATATATACGTGCTTCCTTCAACATCTGACACCCCAAGTCCGGTCAGCATGGATCCAGGCATCTGGCCAAGCTCTCCATCCTCTGGGTGTTTCGATGCTGTTGTTTTCTAAGTCATTATTCATAATTTTTCAGCGCACATGCTGTTATGTGACCATGTGCTTCTGAGCTAATTAATACCTTATCTCCTGCAATCATGAGAAGAGAGCAGTGTGTCCAGAGGTGCTGGAGGACGTGACTGCGTGTCTGAGCCTGTGTCTGTCAGATCTCAGAGAGCCCAGATTAGCCCAGCTCAACTTGGTGTCCTGTCCCTGATCACTCAACCCATCTGCCCCACCTCCCCCACGCAACTCAACATCTCATAAACTGAAATTGACTTCCACTTCGGCAACACTGGAGCCGCAGATGGCATTAGCGTAGATTCCCTCTGTCTAAATATTTTAGCTGCCCAACAAGCCAAATGAATCCCCTCCATCCTAACACCTATATAATTTGACAACAAGCTAGGAAGAAATCCACACTTGTGTAAATATGAAACGACTGAAATAAATTTGCCTCTTGCTGTACAATAAGCACAAGTTTAATAAATGATGAGTGTGTGCGCGGACAGGCAGGCGGTGAAGGGGTGTACCACACAGCACTGCCTACCCCTCCCCAACAGCCCGGAGCTGGCCTCAGGCACTCCAACGCAGAGACAAAAGTCAATAAATGCATTCAAACATTTATTGCAGGCCTAAAGAAAATAACACATTGGCGCTAAACGTGGGGAGCGCATCATTTGATTATTTCCTAGCTCAAATTGATTGACAGCTTAAGCATGCTCTCAACTTTGATGAACACCTTTGATAAAAAGGCAAAAATTTGCTGGAATCTAGCTAACATTGACATATATAACCAGTAATCTCCAGGGGCACTGGTTAACTGGCTTAACTGCATGAAGGATAACCGACTGAGAGAGTAACTGGATGTACATCGGCTCATTGTTGTTGAGGCGATATTGCATATTGCAAATTGTACAGCATACATACACCACACAGCACATACACATATCAATATACTCCATATGCAGAACACACACTGCCCTGCACAGCACTCACAAAGTACCCTACACACACGTACATGTACACACACTCTAGGCTGCTTGAGGTGCACCCCAACCGCCGCAGTCTTTCCTGAGTGGGTAGGTAGCAGTTGATGCCAAAAGAGCCCCCTGTATTATCCTCCCTGTACTGTAACTGTCTTAGGTATCACTGTTGTGTCACCAAGAAATGAAACAAATGATTACAGCCATGTGGGTGGGCGACGCTGTCGACTTTCTAGCATGTCCTGTGGTCTCGCATCCTAATTAAGTGAATTCCTCCATCGAGGGGCCTCGCTCTGGGTGTGTTGCTGGTAGGAGACACATCGACAGGCTTCACAGGGGGAGGGCTGAGCCGTTCTGGGGGCGGAGGAGTGTCAGGGAGCAGGTCGAGGTTGTTATTCCACTGACCTGTCAAGTCCTGCTCCCCCTTCATCCATCTGATGGTGGGCGCCGGCTTGCCGTCCATGGCTGTGCAGGTGAGCTCCGTCTCGTTCCCCTCACTGACCACCTCCTCCCTGGACTCGATCATCGGGAGGCCTGGTGGAACTGGCACCCGGCCACAGACATGCGCACACACCCACACAGACACAAAAAGGCATAGGCGCAAACACACGTATACACACAGAGATACAAAACCACACACACACACACATCCCCCCATACACAGACGTTACACAACCAAACAATAACAGGTCCTGCACCAGACCCAATGTATTCAGTTGAATCAATCATTAAGCTGTGAATGGCTGAACTTGAGACACTTGAAGAGAAACTCAGTTGGGTATTTTCTGAAGAGCTTTTAAATACCAGATATTCTGCTGCAAGATTTCAATTCTATATCTGGAGTGCTCACTTTAATATGTACTCAAACCCCTTTTAATCCTGCAGGATGTCTGCATGTACAATAAAGCTACTCTATGACAGTAATTTCACACCAAAGCACCACTGCGGAGCACAGCTGAGTCTCTATAGGGAACCAATTGGAGCAGCCAAGTTAACAGTCACCACGAGTCAACACAGCTGCCAACCACCACCCAGTCTAAGACACTCGCTGCTATCCCTCCATGCATCTGTTCCTTTTTATTAAGATGCTGAGCTCCGAGAGAGCCTAATTGGTTGACATTTTGTTTTATTTCAGGCTAAATATAACAGGATCAAAGAGCAATCAAGCAAATCAATCAAGCAAAATAAATGAACATTTGATATCCACGGTTTATGACTGAACATTTGACTGGAGGACCGTGGAACATGGGAACCAAAAGTGTACCATTCAACATGGATAGAATACCTTATAGGAAACTTGAATAGTATATAATGGTGTGTGTGTGTGTGATATATACCCAGCACAGTGATGTCAGCGTAGGCTTCTTGGGGTGGATCTGTGTAAAGCTGGCAAACGTAGCGTCCTTCGTCTGAGAGGGACACGTTGGACAGAGACACCCGCAGCTCATTGTCTGAGAAGTTGACCAACTGGAACCGGCTGTCCTTCAGGGCTGGAAAGGTACACGGGAGACAGTCAGGATGTAGAACAGAGACATGCACACATGAGAGATGAAGACCCTGAGAGGGACAAAGAGGATGAGAGAGGGAGGGAACAGGAATTGAAATAAAGGGGGAATGAGACAAAAGTGTCAGTGAGTGAGATTGAAAGAGAGAAGGTGAGAGTGACAAAGAGTCAGAGAGAGAACGGGCGACTGGGAGAGGGACTGATGCTAGTAGGAATGTGATCTAAAGTGAAAGTAAAGAGAAGTGAGTTCCAATATAGTACATCCAGGCTGACGTATAAAACAGCTTTACAGTCCACAGAGCTGCACTGCAAAGTGTGAGGAATGTTTATGAGGACTGCTAACAAGCTAGAAAGTCTCCTGGTCATGGATGAACGCATCAAGCTCACAGCTTCCAGAAAAAAAGGAGTGCTGAAACATACATAATAAATTTAATCACAACCCTGAAGTGGAGCAAAGAAAATAAGTGCTATGTTCCATCAAAGGTACCCGAATAGAAAAAGGGACTGCATGGGTTCAGTCTGACTGTGGTCAGGCGTTCTCCAGTTTCTAACAAACTGTCACGAGACACTTTGATCCTTGGCAGTTAGGAACGAGGAAACAAAGGCAGGTGAAGCACTTCTACTTGTACTTTAGGACATTTTACAAGATACATTAGTTGCATAGAATAGTTTCGTGCAGACAATTACCCACAACAGTGCCTGGTCTGAACAGGGTTTATATACTGTGTGTAATTGATGATGATGTGCAGGTTTGTGCAATAATGAGGTGTGAGTCGGTCCGTATTCCTCCGCCGTCCTCAGTACTCTGGGGAACTAGACCGTCTGAGGGGTGCAAGAGGAGTATCCGTGACTCAAACTCGTTTTTGAGTAGTTTTCAAAGAACAAGACGTGTTTTACATAGATAGCCCCAAGATGATAACGAATGCTAGTTATGTACAGTAACAGGTCTGCCTTAATGGTAGAGATAGCTCAGGAACTGTTCTCAACCCATCTTTAAAACATGGGATGTCCTCCTGCCAAGGCTCAACTCAGCATCTTGATCATTAGCGAGGCCTGTGAGCCTCGTCAACATGAGTCCTCATTCCCAATCCTGTCTTGTAACGTGACGAGCCCTTTGGAGGTCCCTCCTCAAAGAGCTCTGATGAGACTGGCATGTTCGGAGAGTCAAAGGGCTTAGGAGGAAGGGAAACCTCTCGTTCCGCAGGCATTAAATCTAGTTGACATGAATCAGTTTATACAGAGACAGGCGCTTACATCAGTCTATGGCAGCAGAGTACTGAGCTAGAAAATATACAGTTTGCATTCCTGCACTGTCAAAGTGAAGAACTACAGTGAATAAGTAATGTGCGATTAATGAGGTCTTAACATTGGATTTATGACATGAATACACTACAAATGCAACGGAGGATGACAGTGCAGTTCGGTGTGTCGCGAGACCGACTGTACAGCACACACTGAGACACGGTAAACATGAGTGGTGTTTCCTGTGTGAGGAATGTGTCGTTGTGTTTTTGGCTGTGTGTTGCTAACTGTCGTTATCCTCCACAGATGCAGAGTCCTTTACAGTGATGAACAAGGTCCTGGTAACAGGTAACAATGACACCATACTGGGGGGGGGTTTGTGTGTGTTTGTGTGTGTGTGGTGGGGGAAGTGGTGGGGGGTGCTTGCAGCAGCAACCCTCCTGGAACTGAGCCCAGAATAGCAATGCTGTGGGGTCTACCTAGCCACTCTGCAGGGGCAATTATCAGCCAGCAGGCATCTGCAGGAGTCACCAGATATGATCAGGGAGCCAAGACATTAATCTGAAACCGGCTCTGGACCAACCCAACAACCACCACAACCCCACCAGCCTGTAAAGCTCCACCCCTTCATCATGGCCTGCCCTGTGCACCGACGCTGATCTCTGTGGAAGGGCAGAAAAGAGCTGAATGTTTAAACAAGGAACGTGACGGAGAGGAGATGAGGAAAGTGGAGGCTTACATTTACATTTAGTCATTTAGCAGACGCTCTTATCCACATTCCCCCCGAGGCAAGTAGGGTGAAGTGCCTTGCCCAAGGACACAACGTCTTTTTGGCACGGCTGGGAATCGAACTGACAACCTTCTGATTACCAGCCCGTTTCCCTTACCGCTCAGCCACCTGACTCCTAGACATGACTGATCTTGTTGCGTTATGGCTTCAGGGCTGTAGTAACACTCAGGCCACATGCACATCCAGGGATGGTGATGGAGGCCTTAAGAAGTTAGCTGTTACTAGGGAGTCAGGTGGCTGAGCGGTGAGGGAGTCGGGCTAGTAATCTGAAGGTTACCGGTTCGATTCCCAGCTGTGCCAAATGAAGTTGTGTCCTTGGGCAAGGCACTTCACCCTACTTGTCTCAGGGGGAATGTCCCTGTACTTACTGTAAGTCGCTCTGGATAAGAGCGTCTGCTAAATGACTAAATGTAAATGTACTGACTCATCTGTTGTTTTTCTTTTCAGGTCAGCAGCTCTGTACATTACATGTGAGTTCTGTACATTACTGGTAAACACACAAATTACATTAGGAACACAAACACGACTAAGATGTGCGCTCAGCCTTTTATAACTCTCTCTGCCAAGAAGAAAATAGAGTGTACACTCTCAACTCTCGAAAAGAGATTCGGAAAGTAGTAGTTTACACAATGTAGTGCTCACCTTGAATCCTGGCTTGAATTGCATATGAACATTTGTAGTGGAAACTTCTGTATGAGAAGCCATACTCTCGACATATTTCTCATCTAAACCAAGGACGGTAAAAAAAAAATTCATCCATCCACTGCATACCATCCAGACGTCACACCGACCCATACAATCCTCTCAACAATTCAGGATTCAAGGTATCCTATTCACACACACACACAATCTGAACCCTGACACACGAACCCCCATTCTCAAGGGCTCCTTGCAATGTGCCATCACCACTGTCAAAACCAGAGCAATTTCTTTACTGTAGGAGACCCTGTCATGTGATGGCTCCATCGTAGGGACCCTGAGCTGGTGGCTGTCGGTGTGATACTCTAGGTGTGTCCTGAGGTGGTGGAGGATGTGGGGAAGGAATGCAGCGTGTCCAGAGCGGCCGTCCTTACGTCTGACATCACGGAAGTAGATGGTCTGTCGGTTGGGGTTGAGGAGCTGGATGACAGAGTCGTCGTTGTTCTTCACTCTGCAGCTGATGGTCGCCGTCTCTCCCTCAACCACGGACACATTATCCGTACCGAGATTCTGCCCTTCGACTGCAGAGGGGAAAAAGACAAATGGGAGAGTCGGCATTACAGGACATTACCTGTGACCTCGCAGTGAGCTGAGCGATTCCGTTACCGTGCAGAGTGACACACCGTTCCAAGAGAACAAACACAAATTAAGTCGTCCCCATACAAAGACACAACACACAAGATATGAGGCCACAGCAAACCCACCAATGAGATCACCCCTAAAGACATAGCTAGGTTGACTGTTGCTGAGGACACATCTCTAATCCCTCTAATATAAGGGGCCTGTGCTCTGTTTGGCAGTATCGATCCGCCAGCTTAGACTGGCCCTTGGAGTCTGTGCCAGATGGCCTGTAAGCACTACTGCTCACAGAGAGAGAGAGAGAGAGAGAGAGAGAGAGAGAGAGAGAGAGAGAGAGAGCGAGAGAGGGAGTGAATGAGAGGGAGAGAGAGAGATGGAGAGCATCTAGTCTCTCTTTCATGTCAATATATTTATAATTGTATTTTTTGTCCCTTAGCTGTAAATTGCTTTGGCAACACTGTTTAACTTTCGGTGTGTGTCTGTGTGTGTGTGTGTGCTGGGGTAGAGGGACAGACAGATAGAGAAAGCTCTGTGAGCTGTGTTTTTCTACCCTTTTTAGAAAAAAGCAAAGGTGCGTCAGGCACAGAGAAAGCCAGTGGCCTAAGACGGTCACACCGGTGTCCAGAGTCTCTGCAATGTTGTTCTACAGTAGCAGGCCTCATTATTACACCCTGGACAGTTCATACATTTGGTTTTCAGTGAAAAAAAGGTTTTCTTGTGTATTTCTGGGTGAAGGAGGGGGATCAAAAGTCACCTAGTGCCTTATGCCTGTCCAAAAAGGTATGAAGAATGGAGGATGCTTTTAAACGTCTTGGACTCGCACCTGCAGAGAAACAAGCCTTGCATCCACACTCCGAAGGAAACATCAAAAGCACATTTGCATGCCTGAGTTGTCAGACGCTTCGGAAACCGTGCTGACATTTACAAAGTGGGAAAAAAGCACCTGCATTTTCCGATAGTGATAATGGGAACAGACAGCCAAACTAAAATGATTCAAATGAGCTGGGTGAAAGAAGCGAGCAATGGGAAATTAACCTCCTGAGGAGAAAACACATCGCAGACCTGTCTGCAACGATGAACACTTCATTTCATTGTGTACTGCAGCTGGCCATAGATATTGGGACATCACACACAGGGAGTAATAGGTGAAAATGGACCCTGGTATTTGCCAGTGTCCACACTTGACTAAATAGGCAATTTATGACTAAAGAACATATTGTTTTATCTCTGGTAAGGTGTCTATTTGGAGGCAAAGCAAAGTAAAGAAGGATAGCGTACTATGTCGTTAAATATTCAGAAGTATAGTAAGAAATATTGGTACATGACTTGGTCATTAGCCCCCAATCAAAAGTACTTTTATTAAGTGTGCTCAACTGGCACGTGTAATGTCACAAATGGAGAATGTTGGACTGAGGAATTCCAACACAGGAGAGGAGCCAGGAATTGCGACAATGTTTTTATGTCTGCTTTATTTAATTGGTTTTAAATAAACATATTTGGCAGTCCAAACGCCAACACCAGAGGAACCTCAAAGCAAGGTTACTGAACTCTCAAGCAGTTGGACAGAGAGGGAAGGAAGTGCTTTAAAAACACATTTCCATAAGGTTTCGGCAGCCCTGAGCCGGGTTGGACCCCCTCCAACCTCGCCAGCTAGGCTCATCTCCAATTCAAAACACACATAAATAACGTCGCTGTGATTAGCAATCCCATCAAAGCAAAAACAGACCACTTTGTGGTACATGGAGGGGTTTGTACGATTGGAGTAAACATTTCAATTGCCTGAGCATCCTGGTCATGATTGGGTGCAAATGAGGAAAGGCAGTCATTAATTCCGGGTGGTGGGTGTTAGGGTGGGTGGGTGGGGCATTGAGAGTAGGCAGAGCAGGGCACAGATGACTGGTTGATAGATTCACACTCATCCTAGCAGCTGTCTGAGACAGCTAAGTGCCAGGATTTCCACACATGGCTGCCCTCCTGTTCCTGCATCAGAACATACTGAATGACACCGTCAAAGGGAATTAATTACAGGCCTTCAAAGGTCGGTGTGCTTTCTAAGGGGGTGTAGAGGCATGTGTTGGACATGAGACCCTCGTCTGCGACGCATGCTGCCGATGCGGCGGCAAACTTAAAAAAAAAAAAGAGTTGAAATCAAGAAATATTTCAGCTAATTCTTCAGTTCTTCTCCTCAAGTTCAGAATGGCACCTTTTGAATCCAATTCCTCAGCTCTTTGAACTTCTCCCTCTTGTTTTCACATCAAAAGACATGAAAGGACCAGCGAAAGCAGGACAGCCCGACGAGCCGGCGATCGTTCCCCTTCCCTGAGTCACAGCTGTCTGGAGCAGCCCTGTCCTTTCAACCAGGCGCCAGGACAAGTAGACAGTCATTAACAATGAAACTGTCTCTGTCTAACTCTCTCCCATTCACTGGGCATCCAGCAGCCCTCCCTGTCGGCTGCTCACTCATTAAGGGGTTTCTCACTACGAGGGGAAGCTGTTTCAAGGACACGTTTGTGAGTAAGAAGCCACTGTCACTGGGTTTAATCTGCACTACACCGTTTTCAAGGTCTGGATGCCTATGGGGGGGCGCAGGAATGACATGTTGCAGGCACATTCAGCTCATATGTTTTGTCATGTCCATAGATGAGTTCTCGTGACAAGACCCAGCTCTGAATAATGTCTAGAAATGTCTAGTAAAGCTGGTTCAAGGTGCTTTACCCTGTTACTGTACATTTACATTTAGTCATTTAGCAGATGCTCTTATCCAGAGCGACTTACAGTAAGTACAGGGACATTCCCCCTAAGGCAAGTAGGGTGAAGTGCCTTGCCCAAGGACACAACGTGATTTTGCATGGCCGGGAATCGAACCAGCAACCTTCGGATTACTAGCCCAATTCCCTAACCGCTCAGCCACCTGACTCCTGTACGAGTGGTGTTACGTTGTGTCCACTGCACCACAGTAACGGAACCACACTGAACACATTTCACAGCATGCCAACACAAGCATCATTTGACAGTAATCAACAATGACAGAAATAGTGACCAAAGAAAGGACAGGAAAATTTACCTGACATGATTTCAGCAGATCCTGTTGCACCGGTGATGAAGGAAATGTGGAGAGAGAAAGGAGAAAACAAGAAATTGTAAGCATAACGTCAACATATCTTTGGTCAAATGACAGTGAAAAAGATTCGCAATCAGGGGAACATCAATGACTTACACCAACATTAAACATCGTATCCATGTTAAATGTTCAAACTCTAAGCACACAGTGTTTGGAAATGTGTAGCTTCGAAACCTCGTCAAAAAAGGAAAAGTCAAGCCCCGACTGTGACACCAACACCGCTCAAAGTTGGAGATATTGACAGTCTGGCAGACGAGGCAGCCGCATTTGCAGTTTGCTTTCTGTCCTCGACTCTGTTTGAGATTCCAGGCTGCTCTTGGTCAGGGGGGCCACTGCCCCGAGGCCCCCCTGGGAGGCCCCTGGTTCACAGAAGTACCCATCCGAGACTGGCATCTCATACACCAGGCATGGGAGACTGGCATGTTCCCAAGACCCCAACAGCACTGCCCAGAACCCTTCCCCGGGGGAGTCTACAACTACCTACACACTGTCATTCACAAAAGCAAGAACTGCATTCTAATTCCAGTGCAAATTACCACAGGGTTGCATCACAAAAACAAAACAAAATGTCGTTACACAGTGCTCTGAGCATTTGATTATTTGTGGTTGTCTTAATAAGGGACAGAGGCAATGATACATGTCCTTGTTATCTTCCTGTAAACACTCTCACCATGACAGCAGCTGCCACAGGGGACAAAACACACATACTAAAGATAAAGCCAGCTGTAAAATACCACAATAAATAATCACACACAGAATGCGGTCTACCAACCATTCATTAACGTCAGTCTCATCTCCACAGCCCACCCCACTCGTTAAGGAACCCCCAGTTCAGATTCATAGGAATCCATAAGAAGGGTGTCCCTGTGACCATGCCAGTGCTGTATCAGAACGAACAGTGATATACAGCCCGGTGTCTTTTCTAACCCTATGGCACTGTTCTCTCCCTGCTGCTGGTGGCCTCAGACAGGTCTAAAAATAGCAGCTGGTCGAGTCTCTGGTCCCTGGCTCTGCCCGGCTCTGCCCGGCTCTGCCCTGTACCTGCAGCCCATTAGGCAGGAGTTATGAGGTGCTAGTGCGTCTGTGATTACATGTCATGGCTGTCGCTCTGCTTAGACAGCAATGATGGACAGATTTCTGGGGGGAACGCGCGTGATGCCATCCTTGCGAGTGTGGTTGTCATGCCGATCTGTCAATCACGCAGGAGGAGGCCAGGCAAGGCAACCGTCCTCCAAACAATGCCTGTCCTTGCCTCACCCTCTCCTCTCACACCCCAGCCTCATACCCCCCCCCCGGCCTCCACCTCTCCCCCCCGGCCTCCAACTCTCCCCTCCCCCCTCGGGCCTCCACCTCTTCCCCCCCTTCCCGGCCTCCACCTCTCCCCTCCCCCTCCCCCCTCGGGCCTCCACCTCTTCCCCCCCTTCCCGGCCTCCACCTCTCCCCTCCCCCCGACCTCCCCCTCCCCATCCAGGCTTCACCTCCTCTCTGTCCTCCGCCACTCCTCCCCCCTGTGATCACCACCCCCCCTTTCCCCCCAGCCTCATGGTGAGCAAAGGTGCGGAAGGCAGTACATGCAAACGTCTGATAAGTTGTGGAAAAAATGAATGACGGAGAGTGTAATTGGCGTAGGAATTTGTTAACTATCTCCCAGCTCTTGTGTTGACGCTCTGGTTGTTGCAGGAGTGAACCCACTCCAAAACGCTTCAGTCGGCAAGTCAGACACAGATCTCTGGAGACAGAATCTGTGGGGCTGGCTCTCTCTGCCGCAGAGTAAAAACTGTGGGAAAAAGGTAACATATCCTCTCTCAGCCGGCATGGTGTCTTTTAAATTTGCCGTTTTCCTTTGAGGAGAAACATTTTCCTCCATCTTTCTAGCCGTGATCGGGAGCTTATCTCATGTCAGCCAAGTGTGGCTGTCTCCGTGTGTGAGGACACAGCAGAGGAGGATGCTGGCATGCTGGGGAACCCAGGGACTCTCAGTGGCAGGTTGGCCAGCGTGCGTGTGTGTGAGTGTGCATGTGTGTGTGTGTGTGTGTGTGAGAGAGTATGTGTGTGTGAGTGTATGTGTGTGCGTGTGCGTGTGTAACCCACTGTGCCTTCATTTAATTAAAAGATTGTGGAGAGGGAAGCAGACCTTTTTCTTCAAGAAAATCTGATGGAAAAGTTGTGGCTTGCAGAAACAGAGACCGGCCACAGTAGTCTCCATTCAGAACAGTAAGCGATCAAATGGTTTAAGCCCCCTTCACCAACAGGCAACCACACAGAATGAAGGTACTCGATATTAAGAGGCACTTGCGTTAACCTGTTATGGTTCATCTTTCAGTATGTGCTTGTATTTCCATTATTCGGTAATAGATTTAAGTGGATGGATTCAAGGGAATGATCACATTTATATATTGAACAAACTCCACCAGAATAAAGATCATACAGTACCATATCCTCCATCTCCTCCTCTCTCAGATTTCACAGCACACCATAGCGCAGCACCTCAACATGGCCGTCACACTAGAGAGCTCCTCCGGTTCAACAGTGATTCCCCCACTTACACCCCCGCCAAACCTGCCCTGACCCCTCCCAAGTTTCCCAGACAGAGTAATCCACGTATCTGCTTTTCTCAGGATTATCTCTGAAAACCATTACCTGTATCACTCCAGGGAGTGCTCTGTCTAATTCCTCCCCCTGGCAGACAGAAAAATGTTAATCAAGTAGTCTTACCCAGGAATACCATTGGAATACGTCCACGGGCTGCTTGCCCAATACACTGTTCTAAAGACCGAGATTTGGTCATATCCCTTCTTAAACAGTTTTCCGATGGAAAGAGGGGGTTTAACTGCACAGTATTGATGGAAACACCAGCAGACACCATGGCCAGGCTCGCCCGCATGTCCCTGAATAATAACACACGACTTCTCGACACCCCTGGGTGCAAACGTATCTAAATACCAGACACTTCTGGCAACCAATGGGTTATCGCGGTGATTCAGGTTGTGAGTGTGTCTTGCACTGCTCACGTCTTAGTGGTGCTGAGGAGTCAACGACAGGAGGTCAACAGCCCTTCCTCACTCGCGGTCTCCGATGGTCCCTAACCCCGGTGCTCCTTCACTCCCACGGCTCCACACAGACAGTTCCGAGAAATCAAGGACCAATTAGCGAGGGAGCCTCGTGACTCGATGCCGGTAAGGCCTCAAAAAATGCAAGACACATTCTGTGCTCTACAGAAATGTCACGACTGTGTCTGATGTCTGAGAAGCGCAAGTACGTCATCTTTGGATAAACAGAAAAGCTCTTAAAGAAGCTCTTTTCTCCCCGAGTTACGTATTGATGAATTAAAACATGAAGAACATCTTGTTGTGACACTCCAGTTAACACTTTTGTCAGTACAGTATTTGACACATTCAAATGGTAACTCATGAATCAACATTATTTCATCTAAGAAATCAACGCAATGAGTTATTTAAGGCTTTTTTGCAATGAACTTGATCTTTTAAGACTAGCTGCTCCATCTGTGATGGAATGAAGGTAAGGTCAACAAACCAAAAAGCACCCCCTACGTCAGATGATCGTATGATAAGCCATAATGACTCCATACAGACTCTGGAGATCCGCAGAAAACCGTTACCTCCTGGGAGTCTTCACATTTTATTCTGGGTGTCTGTTCCACTACAACCTCTGCTTACGACACAGAGCCGACACTGAGCTCTGTTTGGCTCTAAGTACATGAAGCCATCTTGGGTGCTAATGCCACGGGAGTGCTCCCATACCCCAGGGTCTATATGCTGCACGGCTCTGATCATATTACTCTCTTTTCAAATCAAGGGTTCCACATTCTTACAGAGTGATCAGGGGCTCTCTTTCTTCATTCAGGGGAAGATTGTTCTCTTTCACCTGCGCTGTGATGCCTTGCCAGGACACACACAAGCGACACTGAGGGGAACGGCAAGACTGTGTGGGTGGGTGTGTATGTTTGTGTGTGTGTGTATAACAAAGTGTGTATCTGTACGTGTGTGTGTGTATTGTATGTGTGTGTGACAGCTTGTCCATGTGTGTGTGTGTGTGTGTGTGTGTGTGTGTGTGTGTGTGCATATACAGCCCAGTGTGTGCACGCCCGTGTGTGTGTGGTTGGGGATAATTAGGACATCGCGAGGAGCCAGTTCCAGGCCTGTCATCCTCACCGCCAGCCCAGACGAGAGGAGCAGGTCAGGGGGTAAGAGAGGCAGCAGAAGGGGTCAAGAACCAGCTGCTGCACCACCACTCACTGTCTGGACTCTCCAAGAATATAAAAGCTCTGCTTCAGGCATGATGCATGTGGATGTTTATGAAAAACAACCACAAGCCTCTGTACAATACACCGCCACAACAGTTGGAGAAAGTTTGCGGCCATGTCAGAAGCAATGAATTTGGGGGTAATTATTCAATATAGCCGTTATTGCAATACACTCCTTTATGGCACTATGATGTCTCCAATTGTCTGGTCCTCTCCTAAGCTCACGCTAGCAGGCGCCTCCAGCATAGAATCTCTATTACAAAATGACAGATACATAAATACCGCCCCCCCCACAGGAGGGCCCTGAATGGTGACCTTGTTGAAGGCATATCATTAATTCTACAGATGGATTCTTTTTATCACAACAATAACATAACTGCTTCCCTGCCCCCACTCTCTCCAGCACCTGTGCCCCTCCTCTCTCCCCACTCTCTATTCCTCTCTCTCTCTCTCTCTCTCTCTCTCTCTCCCTTCTCTCTCTCTCTCTCTCTCTATCTCTCTCTCTCTCTCCCTTCTCTCTCTCTCCCTTCTCTCTCTCTCTCTCTCTCTCTCTCTCTCTCTCTCTCCCTTCTCTCTCTCCCTTCTCTCTCGCTCTCTCTCTCTCTCCGTATCCCCTTGTCCTGCTCGCCTGTCTGCTTCTCATACTCTCATAATCACATCCATCAGCCTAAAAATGCTAACTGCATCCAGGGACGCTAAATACATCCATTTGTTTGTATTTGTAATGTCTTTTGTGTGCCTCAATCAGACACCTGTCCCACACACCTGCTGCCAGCTTGTGTGGCATTGTACGAGAAGTGGAAGGGCCTTTTGTTTCCTTCCAGAGTTTATAATCAGCGCACTGTTTCCAATCTTCCCCCACCATTTTTCAATTTCCTATTCCCTTTCCTTAGTCAAATCACAGCTATCAATCAGGTGTGTGTGTGTGTGTGTGGGCACGCTCGCGTGTGCGTGCATCGACAAGTGAGCATGTGTTCCTTGATGGAACCATTTCCACACCTCGGCCCCATTAGTCAGATATTGAGAGAGAGAGAGAGAGAGAGAGAGAGAGAGAGAGAGAGAGAGAGAGAGAGAGAGAGAGAGAGAGAGAGAGAGAGAGAGAGAGAGAGAGAGAGAGAGAGAGAGAGAGAGAGAGAGAGAGAGAGAGAGAGAGAGTATGTGTGTCTATGTGTGTGGGGGTGTGGGGGTGACAAAAAATGCATACCATTACAGGCAGCAGTCAATACCAGGCTATCTTCCAGCTCGTCATTTACATGAGACACAGTGTTCCTCACTAAAATAGTATTTTATGTCCAATAGATTCATGTTTGTGAATTATGTTGATGGCTACATTGTTTGCCTCAACCCTGCTGTGTCCATACTAGGGCTGCATCTAAAATAAATATAATATACACACACACACTGCACCGTCAGGTACTTTCAATGTCCAATCCAGCAGACTATAGTGCACTCTGAGTTGATGCATAGCCAGGTTACCTCACGGTAAACACATTATCCATTATAACACACATGAGGTAGGCACGTTGTAATGTGATTTCATATCGACCTGATGTGGGCACAGCCAATCACAATGTGGGAGTATTGACAGGAAGGAGGTAAGCAGCCCTTGACTATATTGAGGAAGAGATTATGAAGTGGACCATATGTGCTCTTCAGACCTGGTCACGTGTTGCACAGTTTAGATGCTGTACGAATAGAGTTACAAGGAGAGCTGCTGAAGGTTGCCCGGTCTGGTTCATGCAGACGTGGCATTATGGATCAGTGTTTTACCGTGTATTGATTAGAACTGAGAACTATTCAAAGTGACCACACCAAATGGCAACTCCAGTAAATTCCCAATGGCAGGGTAATATACGACTTCACTGCCTTCATTTATTCACAGCTTGACATTTCCTTCCTTCCGCACAGAAGCTTCGCTAACTGTGTGTCAATGGCCACATCATTTAGACTGGACCACATGAATATTTAATATTAGTGCCTGGCTCGTCCCCTGCTTCTGTGAAAATGAATTATTTTTAGTGAGCTTTGCAGAGACACCCTGGAAATCCCCTCGCCCTGGTGATAAATGGCCGTCTAGTTTATGTTGTATTAAAAGGCCAAAACAAATGACTATCAATCATTTGACGTTGACGTGGAAACAGCTACGGCAGCCTCGCTCCTCATTTCCGAGGTTCTCTGGGTGTTTCTCCTGTGCCAGCGCCTGGGATCGGCAGCACAGGGTCAGCCAGAGGTTCCCTGACAGACAGGCCCTCCCTGAAACTAAGGGCTGAGCTGAGCTTATAATACTGGACACTTTATGTTATCCAGACAAACAAAGACCACACATAAAAATTCATGTATGCTCTATTTCCTGTTGCGAATGGCAGGCGGCTTTACTGATAAAACAATATCGGGATTTATCAACTTTGATGGAAACCAGCTGAAACGCATGGCTTTCATGATGTAGTTTTACCCCCTACAGTTTAAGAACACATTTTAGAATGGAGACTGTGATTAGTGGCAGTGGACATACAAGTTCTTTGAATATGTTTAGATGTGATCCTGAAATAATTAAACAAAAGTTTTTAAGATGGAATTCGTTTCTGTGACCATTAAATTAAAACACCAGATTAAATCTGAGTGTGAGGAGTCAGTCATATAGGGAGTATTGCTGTTGAGCGATTAAATCAGCTTTTAATGCTCCCACTACCTGCATTGAGTAGGTTTCATTTGATTGGCCGGGTAATCACCTGAACGCTGGTTAATTGCTTGTTAATTTGGCCCTGATGTTGACTACATCTAGCTCACGAGTCGTCTGCCAATCAGCAATTTACCCACGGCGCATGTGGGGACTAGCCTGGAGAGGCACATGCACAAATGCAGAAACACACACACACACAGCTAGGAACAGAGCGTAGAAATACAGTTCACTCAGACAACCTTCCTATGGCCCTGCAGTGTTTAATCTTCCCGGTAAAGAGAATTTGTAACACAGTACAATCATCAGCACCAAAACTCATTTCCAACACACACATAACCTTAACATAAAATTTAGGCCATTTCAACTTAGTACAGACTGGACTCAATTTGTCAAACAGAAAGTGCTATACTGTGTGGCATAGAGGCAGGCAGAGCAAAGCAGAGGCCAGACTCTTCCCTGTGGACTCCATTTGCAACAGCAGACACAAGATTGAAGGTGAGATTTCCCTGAGTGGTCTGACACCTGAGTTAGAAAGATAGGTGTGCTCAGATACCGAGAGAGAGAGAGAGAGAGAGAGAGAGAGAGAGAGACGGAGAAAGAGAAATTGGGTGACTATAACTCTTCAGTCCCATGCCCAGATTGATATTTTATGGTGTGTGATGTGCTACAAATGACATGAGAGAAGTTGAGATGGAGCGAGAGAGCATGCCTGTGGTAAGAGCTCTGTGATTTATTGAGCGTGTGTCTAACATGGGGCTCAGTAAGAGAAGATGTGGGATGTTTGTGGGTGGTGTGTGTCAGGTGAGTATGTTTAATAATGATGTTGGTCTTCATGCAGTTAATTCATACTGTAACGACTCATCGTGCTGTTTCCCTGCCCAATCACAATTTCACAAAATAAACAAGCCTGTGTGTGTTTTCTTAGGCCTGCAGCATGTACAGTATATCAAAGTCAATGATGATACTACTTCCTTGTGCCTAAAATTAGATGCTATTTAAATATGTTTATTAAAAACACTATTGCAATGACATCTTCCCCCAACACTCCCATGATGTAAGAAACTGTGTCAGAACTGTCAAACGTCATGGAGGCAAAAAGCAACTGAAGTACCTTGAAAAATATCAAATGACAGCGCTAGCTTGTCAACGGCTCAGCTGCGACAGTACAGAGTGTCTGCAAGACAGAGACACCAGATTGAACAGTATGTATGCGAGTGTGTGCCATTCCAGTGTGTGTGAGTGCAGTCTGCTTTGTGTGTGTGTGTGTTTGAAGCTCTGTGTGCATGTGATGAGTTAGCACTGCCTGCGGACTGAGCCCATTATAAAGCACAGAAGGCCAACATGAAGCACAGGAAACGTAGTCTTTGATCATTACCTGCCTGCCAGTTGGCCCTCCACATGAACAGACCATTACTACTACTGTTGTGCTTCTCCAATAAATATATATATATATATATATATATATATATTTATATACACACACATTATTCCATGTGCATTCCCTTCTGTGCCTCAACATGGCAAAATGGCAACATGGCTGCAGCTGAACGCACACACCATGGTTAACCTACATGGTTATAGTAGAATGCTTCTACCAGTACTCTCTACAGCCTCGCCCTCCGGGCCCTAAGACATTAGCTCACCCAGAGCAACCAACCATTTCAACTTCAAAAGGGGCTGACTTAGCGAACAACAATGTCATTTTTTCCTCCGGCTGAACCCCTGTGGCATCGCATCACTAATGTCAGGTCAGATAAGTGTGAATGTACCAGTTTAAAGGGTTAGTCAGTTGCTCTGTCTGGCCGCTCCGTGTCATTCTCTGGCCCCCGGGGCTTCAGTCAGGGGCGTCATGACAACACTGACAACACGTGCGCACTCACACAAATACACGTACAAGCAAACATTGACAAAGACACACACCCAGACAGACAAACAAACAGGGCACAAACACGCACACACACAGTCAGTAATGACCAGAATAAAGGGATTAGAATGGGTCTTCAGGGAGAGTGGCTGAAGCTTTACAGCAGTGTGCGTGTGAGCTGAGTTGACTAAGCAGTAACACAGTAGAAAACTCTCCTGCCTGTAAATCACCAGTCAGGGGCTTCCTTACTAAGCTGAAACACCACTCATTACAGAGTTACAGACTCAGGGAAGCAGCTCGTCTGTGCTCACAGGCGTCATACACTATTGTCTGTGTTCTCAGACATCTAATGCAGAGCGCTATGTGTGTCCCCTGTTGCAGGATGATGAAGGACACAACAAGGCCATCGCTGGCTTTGGACTGAGATGAGGCTGGCAATGGTTGGCCAGTGTGAACGCCCACAGGACAGAGGTGGGACTGCTTTGTCCTGCTGCGTGGACCCATCACTGCCTCGGCTCGTCCCAATAATGGAAATGAAAGCCACTTCTGCCAGAGGTGAGGTCCACTGTGCTGCTGTGGGACCGAGTGTCCGACGGCTCCCTGAAAATGAGAATATTCCCAGAAGCCTCTCCTCTCCTCGCCCCTGATCTGTGTACAAGGTGAAACGCTGAGAGATGCAAGGCGGTGTGGCAACGCTGCCTGCCGGGGGGGGGGAGGACGACGACGACGACATTTGTGTTATGATAGAGCCAGCCGGATCGAATGCCTGGTAACCTGGATGGTCGCTATGGTGACATGATGTGTTTTGTTTTAGCATGTGGAATGTGTTGCTGGTTTTAGAACGGTTAGGATATATGGTGTAAAATCAAACGCTTTCTTACAGGCATCACTCAGAGGTTACACTCAAGCCGAGATCCTTTATCAATTTGTTTGTTTTTTCGGATTGTTCACTGTTGTTCACGCTGGCTTACTGCAACACTGCGAAGGTGGTGTAGAATAACAGCCTTCATTTTCTAATGAGATTACCAGACTCAATTTCAACGATGCTAAATACCACACGGCTTGGCGCTAACACAGAACCGTATAATGAGGTAAAATAAAGGCTAAATGAATTCCCATCAGAGGAGCCAAGGGATTGGGAAAATGTGAACAATTAGACAGCTCGTCAAGAATATGAATCAGAGATGCCACATTACACACATACTGTAACCCTCATTAAAACCACAGAGCAAACAGTTTCTCAGTGTAGTGAGGCAGACAGCTTATCCCACCTCAGTTTCCATCGGATCGCTTCTTGGGGACTATACATACACACGGTTCACTCAGTGACTGAACTAAGATCAGGTCTGTGGGCTGAGCCAGTGTGCATGTCCTGTCCTAACAAGTCATAGTTCATTATTTGTAAGGCTTTCCCAATGGGGTGCTGATGCTAGGTTGCTTTCATCCCCCCCCCAAAATACACCCAAATCCCCCATGGTTAGACATGAGAGTAGAGAGATATTTAAAAACTGACACCACTTCAAAGGGGGAGCTCAGATCCAAAGAGTCACGAGGAGGATATTCAGGAGCCTCAAGTCACCTGTAATCCATCGCTAATTCCACTTCCCCAACTCTCCACATCAGAGTCAACTCCCAGAAAAAGCAGAGCACGCGGGCGCTAACAGAAACACAGACATGTCACACACACACTGTACTGTTGATTCAGTTGATTCATGCTGATGATGAGCGAACTGAATCCAACCTCACATGGTGCTTTTCAGAAAGGCAGCCTTAACAGCTTGTGCTGCACAGTATCATACAGGCAGCCTTCAGGAAAAGAAGGTTCTGTTTCAGGGTTGGGAGCTTTCAGAGTTGATATATAAACTGAAAGTAGGAACTCTGCTTCACTGGGCCCATGAATATATCAGTGTCATTAGCAATCAAGACCTGTTCTTAAGCGACGGCTTTCCTGTAAATGGACTCCTGAGGTGTATCTGTGTTTCTCTGGCTGTTCCTCTGAATGTCTGGCTCTTTCCTTTCAAATCAAATCAAAATCAAATTTATTTGTATAGCCCTTTTTACACCCAATCATGTCACAGAGGGCTTCACATATGCCCATAGAACTGACCCTCAACCAACCTAAACCCTCAAGGAAGACAAGGAAAAATTCCCAAAAAACTCTCAACAGGAGAAAAAAAAAATGGAAGAAACCTTGCGAGGAGCAATTCAGAGAGGGATCCCCTCCTCCAGAGACGGTTGGTGGGAGAGAGGAGCAGAACACAGGCTAAACATAGTCATACAGTGTCGATGGGTTTTTAAAACACCAAAATCCATTATTCAACTTTATAGATGTAGGACAGGACCGGGAGACTCGCGACCAGGTCCAGCGTTGGCTGACCGACGACCAGGCAGGTGCTGACAACTCAACCCCCCCACACCACAAGGGATGTGTGTGGGGGGGGACAGAGAGAGGAGAGCAGGGATTAGAGAATGCCAGGAGCAGCTAACAGTTACAGTCATAATAGAATGAGATCCCAACCGGTCAAGTGTGGACTGGTGCAGCAATTTAACAGAGCAAAAAAGGGGAATTTGATGCAACCCCACACACCAAGACAGCGACAGCCCCCCTCATTTGGAACATGAAATCTGTTCCAGGGGAAGAGAACTCTAAAATAAGTCTTTCATCTCTGGTTCAGCCTCTGAAACTTTGAATTATTTCCGTCAGCTAAAAGATGAATCTCTGACAGTGAACTACTTGCGCTGCTTCACCTTAAAAACAAAACCTAAAAATATCTCAAAAACAACCATGTTAGAAATCATCTAGGATAGTACCCCCACCAAACACCGCATCAACTACATCCAAACAACCCCAGAAATAAATACTATATAGATTACAATTTATACTAACATGAACAAATCCATCAGTTCCTATTTTAAATCAGGCATCAAAGAGGCATGTGAGATGTTACCAACAGTGGTGAGACTGGGCCAACTCTGGATCCAACAACTTTGCCCATGTTTATTTGACGAGACACAATGTTACTCCCCAATAATCCAATAATAATTACAAGAACTTACTGACGAGGGAGAATGTAAATTTACTCCACCACTGTATAAAGAAGGGAGCCTGTAATCACATGCCAAAGATAACTGGGCTGTACTGGCTATGAAAATGTGAGACACTCATTTGGCAGAGTACTAACAAGCTCTCGGGGAAAAAAAAGACGAGCTTCTTCTGAAACTGCTCAAATTTCCCATTTCCGTCTGATTGCCCTCTGAAAGTGTCGTGTGTCAGTTAGGCACTGGAGCGGAGAGAAGCGACTTCATAAAGCATCTTTAAACCATTCTGTTCCTGGACATCTGTCTCCCAGTTCTCAGCCCACCAGCCACCAACAGATTGGCTGAACAGATGACACACATGGGTAGACCATGGAAACCAGAGGAGAAACGACAACTTGATGATGGGATTGTTGTACCCCGACAGAGGATCTTCCTGTGACTCTTGTTGTGGAGAGGAACATTAAGGGTGCCATGTGCGGCGTGCAATAGCCACAGCTGCTCAGTAATTGCTGTACTCTACCTCTGTCTTTTGTTTTGATTTCGCTTACACTGCAAACACTTTGCCTCAGTGCTTGAACAAACAATCTCCCTCTAAGCATATAACACAACTAAAATAAGTTACAACAGCTTAAAGTAAGTAAAATTGCAAAATGATGAATAAGAAAGGAGGTTGGATGCAATCACCAAGTACCTCTTTTTTGTTGAATACAAAAGTGAGTGAGTGAGTGAATGAGTGAGTGAAAGTGATTGTCCTTGGGGTGAAGCTGTTTTGCCATAGTACCTGATGATGATGTACTGTATGTGTCTGTGGTCCAAAAATAAAGCTGATAGCAGCTATATCTCTCGACTCTGAATGTTGGTGTCACTTTAGATTTATCATTATATATGTGCAGATTTGGCAGCCAATTCCATAGCTTTAAACACCATCTCCAGGGAAAAGCTAAGGTCAACAACTATCCATAAATAATCCCAAAGTCGTGGACCCTTCCACTAAGCGTTATTCAAAAAGGATCAATAGGATTTTGCGATTCAAACACTTAGACCTATTCTCCTCCTTATCAACAAAGCTCTTTCCCAGCACTTTTCTCTGATCAATTATTAAAATCAACGTTCGCATGGCTCCTTTCAACAATTTGGGGAAATCAGATTTATTCTATACTGAAAGACTTTTGAGAGGTAATTTTTCATTCGAGTGGCCTTTAGCATTTCTTATTAAAATACATTATTGTTCTTGTAGATTTATTTATTCAATGTGATAGCTCATTAGTCAGATTAATGTAATGCACTCTCTTCTTTCTAGAGCTGGTGTGCTTAGAGAGAGACGACCCTGCTTCTGCTTAAACACAACACTACAGGGAAAGTTCAAGTACGCTAGTTTGCCGTGACACTGCGTCCTACAGCAGTATGTGGAACACACTTCTTTATTATGAACAATGTGTTAGTCTTGGCATTTAATTCAATTTCCCGGCAAGTCTCACATGTGATACAACTATGTAAATGTGTTTCACAGCATTGGTGTTCTGTGTGATGAAAACAATACAGAAGGTATTTGCAAAGGCTGTACCCTATGAATCTTACAACTACACTAACATTGGCCTAACGTCATGGAATACTTATACAACATCATTTTGATAGACGTAATCAATTCCTAGACCAATCTTAGCTTCTGCGTTTCTGGTTCATGGCAACCATGATTCACCTGGCTATCCTCACCTTGAGGATGGCCAACCTGTTAGAGAGGATGGTCTATATAGCGAGGCCTCCTAAGCCTCCATTTGATCTACAACATCAAAATGTTGCCCTCTGGTCAATTGCTATTCTCCCACTGTTGGAGATGTGAGGCCAGGGGGCTGAACTCTGACCTGTCCATGCTTGTAGCACACATCCACATCAAGGTAGGGCTAGAAGGAGATACTTCTGCAATTGCACAGGTTAGCAGACAAATTGTTGAGTACTTTACGTTGAGAATTTAAAGTTTCAGTTTATGAATTTAAATAAACACAGTGTATGTACACAGTTTGCAGTTTATACAAGCTATTTGTAAAATAGGACTAGGATCTAGCAATGTAAGATCAAAAATTCTCATAAAAATCGATTGCGTGTAGAAAACAGAAAAAACATACATTCTATTTACTGAATACAGATTATTACAACCAAATGAACAGACATTGTCTTGTCTACCAGTATCAGTGTATTCCTAATGACAGCAGTTTTGGGGATTTCACTGAAGGCCATTTGTCTAATCTGCCAATCTAACAAACAAACAGAAATACATATTGGTATGGGAACTTTGGATTGTAAAACACGTACAGACACACGTGAATGAAGCATAACAGAACTAATTGTGAATAGGTTCCACTCTGTGTGGTATGTCATGGACAAATCATTCTGAAACTCCATCAGAGAATTGTACAATAGTGCAGTCAACAGATTACGTCGAAATATGAACTTATATTTTGTATTTACATCCGTTCCCCTGGAAATAAACTGCACGCTTGCAAGATGCCAGGTTAAGGGTAACAAGCAAACAGCTTGAGGCAGTATTTTAAGGAATACAACTCAATTTTATACTGACTGTAACTGTAAGCCCAGAATATTTTCCCCTGATGGTTCTGTAGTTCAATGTCTAACCTCCCACCGAAGCGTTTGGCATGTCTCCAGGCGAAGATCCAGCGACTTTAGCTGTGGCTGATGACTGATGAGCAGAGAAGGCCCTTAACATGACAGGCAATCCTGGGCTAACATGAAGCTTTGGCCACCCTGAAGGGTCTGCTATCTCTGCACTGAGCGGGAGAAACAGCAAGGATTCCAAGCAACATATTCATTGCATTCCTACAGTTTGATCAAACGGATGCAAAGGCTGTATATAGAGTATTAACCTTGTATTCAGCCACTGCTCCAAACAACACCAATAAAAGAGGGAGGAGAAATGTCCACAGGAAATGATCTCCAACATATCTCACACAGCAGGAAGTAGTCACGGGCATGGCTCACTCTACAGGAATTAGTCACAGACATAGCTCACTCTCCATGAAGTTCTCACAAATATGGTTCACACTCCAGACAGCATAGACGTTTTACTATAAGATGCACAACATGGCTTTGGATATACTCAACTGGCAATTCTAAAAGTGCAGATATCTAACTATATCGAGTTAAATGATATATACACAGTGTATACTGTATTTATATAGCTATAGATGAAACGTCCCACAACAAGAAGGTTCCAATCCAACACCTCTGTCTACATGAAGTAATCAAAGGCATAAATCATGACAAGCCACAGACGGTCATAGATGACAAACATAAAAATAATATGAAAGGATAAGCATACTTGCAACGCTAGTATAACTAATTACCACCACAGAGATTTTTTATTAGGCCGATGATTGTTGGAATGAGGAAAGTGCATTTTGTAATTGGATATGCAAGAAAGCAAGTAAATAATGGATATTAAGGAGTAAAAAAGGTTGCATACGCGGGAGAAACGTTTCTGTTTTGCATAATGTAAGCAATTCCTCTGAGCATGCTGGTCATTTCTAAAACTGATAAATGTGTTTTCATGCTTCCATGATGCACAGTGTGAAGGAGAAAGCCCTCAGTCTGTGATTAAAAGGAACAGTTTTACCCAGAAACATTTGCTTTAATCAGCTCTAATGGGATTGCCTTATATTTCTTCTCCACAGTACATAGCTTTCTATTCAGCAGGACTGCACAATACATGGCTGTAATCCCACGTAATGATGAACAACCTGAGCATAGGATTGTGTTCACATGCATTTTGCATTCACATTAATTTATACGCAGGATTGTTCATATTGTTCAATTGTTCACAGTTGCAGCTTCCTTGTTTTCCTCAACATCCATATATTTATTGTATAAAAGCATATCTCCAATTTGCACAGTGGGTCCATCAATCCACTTAGAATATCAAACAGATCTTTAGACATTCACGCGGTCCTCTGTATTACTGGCCAGTATCGACTCCACGGCTTGACATCACAGAATGGCCCCAGGTTGTGCCACTATCAGACAATTGATAAAATGTTAACAAAAAACACATTAGAGAGCAAACGGGTAACAGCTGGTGCAATCCTACTGGTGCACCAGAGGAGATGTCAGAGACGTCATTTCTGAGTCCTTGCCAAAAGCTACAATATGGTCACCCGAAATCGCACTGGCAAGGGAGGGATCCTGTAGTTTATGCAGGAGCAGAGAGCTGGAAGTACAGACACAGCCTGAGACAGGGCTCGTTTCTCCCGCGACAGGAAATGTAGTGCTGCTGTCGTGCGTCTGAATAATACGGCCCATGTAATCACCTTCCCCCCTCGTGGTTGACAGAGAAGTGCACGTGTTACTGATGAGCCTATTCAGCTACTGTACGGCTACACTGTGCAGTTGTCGCATCAACGCCCATGCTAACGTAAAGCATCGCGGTCAGATGAGGAGCCCACTGCAGCCAAATTACTATCACACGTTCATAATGGTCTTCAGGGGCGATTTATCTGCAACCCAATCTGAGGCTCGATCTGATAGCGATCTGGATCATAGATGTACATTTGGAGAAGTAATGAGCTAATAAGAGTTTCCCTGTGCTTGTCAGGCCTAGTTTGAGGTCCTGCTAGCTTGAGTTTACTTTCACACAACTAATCAGCCATGATCAGAAATGTATGGTACATTTTCACAAAAGAAAGGAAGTGAATGAGAATAACCAACTTAACTGGGCGTACAAGCAACATGATGTTCTAGTGATGGTCAATCTAGTAAATTCCATCCAAAAAGTTTCAATTTACCGAAGGTGAGAGTGGAACCAGTCGCTGGGTATGGGCAATTTTAGTTCTAAAACTTCTGAGTAGACCTCAGCTAACCTTCTCCCAGTCCCACCGACTGTCATCCATTACAGGCAGCGACCCCTGCCCAGTGACCTTAGCCACGTCTACAGTGGTTCTATGATGGATGCCTTATTAGCGTCCTTTATTGGTGTACTTTAGCCGGGAGATAAACTTTGTAATTAATGTCTCAGTTTGGTTATCTCTCATTTATTTCAATCGGCTAAAGGTGACTCTTCCAGACGACCGGAGAACAATAGCCATCGGAGGAGACAGCAGCTTGGCGTCGGAGCGGAGAGCGGGAATACTGAATAACAATTCCATCATCCATCATTGTGGGTGGAGAGTCAGCGGGCTGTGGTCGTCCTGAGGAGACACTCTCAGGAGGAGAGCTCAGCACCACATTGAGTGGGAAGACTCAAAATGGCCTCTCACCAAACCACTACAGAGAGTGGGTGCGTTCAAAATGTCCGCTGGTCAGCTTCCCAGTCTGAAGAACAGTATTTAAGGGGATGACGGATCACCATTTACTTCTCCCACTTTCACATTTTTTACTTTACTTAACTGATGGCGCCAATGTTCAACTTCCCCCCCTGACACGCTGTTCTAGTGTCTGTGCAGTATCCACGTTACCCATGCATCATTAAAGCTGGCTGATTAATGTCACGATAATCTGCTCCGCTGTGACGACAGTAGTCATTTTCCTGTTAGGCTTTCTCCTCCTGTTTACTTAACCTTTCCACAGTCCTCATTAACTCACCAACACCACCGACCATGTTGGGTTGCCATGGGCAAATGGAACAGGCAGATGGAGCAGAGAGCAACACTTAGCGGAAGTCACTCTGCTGGACCGAGCAGCACACACCATCCTCCTAGCAAACCATTTCTTTTCTCCCTCCTGCTGGCTGTGAAAACCCGCCCTAACTAGGTGAGCGACACAGGCCTTTGCTGTAATCTAAAGGGGATGGAGCAGAGATGGCCTGCCAGGGCCACAGGATCTGGGGTTTGTGCTCTTTGCGAAAGCTTCTTCCTTAGGATGCGTGTCCACAGTGGAGACCTAAATTCTCCTTTCGGCTCCCTCTAAGACGACAGGATTCTAAGCCCAGCACTGAATCTAATGTGGTGTGTAGTCATTCATTGAGCCTCTGGTGGTCATGGTCTCTGGACAACCAACAATGTGGAACAGAGCCATGCTTGTGCTGCAGCACGCAGCCAAATCACAGCCATTACTAATGCAGAGAGAGGCATTAGTAGTGGGTCTCTCAAGTCAACTAGCACACTATAGAGGCAGCCAGATGATACTGTATGCAGGGCTCAGCCCTGACCCTCCCAGTCCGCCTGCTCTAGCAGATGGTCAGTAATGTCAGTTCCAGCAGACTCTCTCCCAGCCCACCAACCCAACCTATCAATTTTCTCCCACTCGCTATTAAAAAAGCACTGAAAAGGTCAGCTCCACAATGCCGGAGTCATCGGAGGCCCGTTACACGGAAGCGGGGAGTCTGTGACACATTCCCTGGGATGGCTTTACTCTGATTTGTGTGAGCAGGCCCGTCTCCAATAGGCTGGATCAACGGCGGACGCCGGGAGAGCGGGAGGCGCTGACAGGTGAGCCGTGCTGCTGTTTAATCTGCTCCCCCGGCCTGTGAATGGCGGGCCTTCAGCCTCTCCTATCGACAGTCACACGTCCCCACGGCCCCCAAGGGTTACACAGGAAATCCATTAGCCCAAAGCTGCCGTTTGACATGCTCCGAGTGAACTGCACTCATCCTGACACACTGCCATCTGAGGCAGTCCTGGGGTGGGGGAGGGAATTACAAAGTGTGCCGCCACACGGAGATGGCCGCCGAAAGAGCCCGAACGTGTGAGAACCTTGTAAAATATCGGTATTTCCTGAGGACATTTTGAAACAACTGTTCCAATAGTATGGCGTTATTCAAATACGCCGGACGAGAGGTTCGGCGTAGCATCAGGTAAGAGATGAGGGGTTCAGGGTGAGAGCTGCTGGTTTGACCCGACACTATCGTATGAGGTAGGAAACAACCTCCAGGGCCACTGAGGGGAGCGCCGGTCTTTGGCGGGGGAAGAGGCTGCTGACTCTCATTCCATCTGCTGACCTCTTAAATGAGACACGAGGACATTTCTCCAGAGCACCCATGCGAGATGGAGTCTCAAATCATCTGTGACTTCTCTGCTGGTGTCCTTTGTTCCCAACCACGGTCACTCCCTTCTTCACAATAAACAAATAATATCACAGATTGTAATAGGATTGCTATTTCACAGCTCGGTCAATTACACTGAGACCAGGAGAAATTGAAAAGCTGGCAGAGTCTCAGGTATCTGACAGTGACGGTGAGCATGATGAAGAGTCCTCCTGTAAGCACTGTTTACTTGGCCCGGTATCAGAGATCTCCTCCGTCTCCCTGTTCTGCTCCAGGCCCGGCCAGTGTTAGAAACAGAAGGTTGCCACTGCCAAAACTCAGCCAATAAGGAGAGTCAACAAACCGTTGATGACTACAGCCTGTAGAACAATACTGCTATGGCTCTCCCACTGAGGGGCCATTTCATCTGCACACTCTGCCACTCGGTAACCTTAGCCTCACTCCTAGCGCCAAGGAAACGAGCAGAATATTAGAGGAGGTTGGGACAAAATAGCAGAGACAACTGACAACATCAGTTGCTAATGGACTGATCCTCCATGGGTGTTCTCTCAGAATAACTTGCTTTAATGGAGGTAGCAGCGCATATAAAACACAGAACAGACTCATGAAATACAATTCTGAGATTAGTAAAATAATATTCACGATCATGACTCCCTGGAGGACAGGATCCTGCTGGAAGGCAGACTATTTTCCTTCACAGTCAATAATTTGACTTCGAAAGGGTCTATCCTGAACAGGACCAGCTTATTCAGCTTATACATCTAAAGGGTAAACAAACAGTCAATGCATCCCCCGATGGAGGCACAGACACAGACACACACTCCATAGGTTTTCACACACATTGAAAAAAACAACCTCAGTTCAACTCAGGGGGGAGAGATAGGTTATGACAAGAGTAAAGTGGTTATCTGAGATAAGAAATGTCTATCCTTCAGCTGAAATCATATTTCTCACTCCACATTTTATCTGTAACAGACACCTGTTGCAATACAGCCCAAATACAGTCAGACACATGGGGGAGTAATCACCTGTCAATATTCTCTTGGATCTACGGCAAGGAAATGAAGACATTAAACATCCCCTTTAAGTATTACTTTGATGTGCAAATGTATGTACCAGTCAAGACACCACAGAAAATAGGTTTCTTATAAACAAGCGGAGCTGGTTCATGAAGGAGGACGTGAGACATAGCGCGTCACTAGCAACGCGTCATTTTATGCACAGGGCACTCCCTCCTAATAGGGCGGGGTATATAAGGGTTTCCCGGCATATGCATCGCTAGTGCGACATAGACTTCAGTCTTCCTGCTGTTGTCGATCGAGGGAGAATATGTTGTGTCTGTCTGGGTCCGAATTGGAGGAGGTCCGTGGGGATTCAATCGATGACGGCGGACCTTGCGAGGAAGCGGGAATCCCTCCGGCCGGAGGGTCCAAACCCCGTTGAAGCTCTCGCTTGGCGGTGAGGCAACCGGTCCCGATCGGGGAATGGCCTGTTCCTCGGCTTCTTTGCGGGTATTACGAACAGGGCCTCAGTCCTCCGGTCGGTCTGTCGCACGAGGATTTGTACCTTCATTTCATGGACGTGTGTGAGGAGGATGCCGGGGTTCCCATTCCCCGCAAAGCGTTGGGGAAGAGCAAGCGGGGTTCCGCTGCGGGTGCTGGCCTGGCCAAGAAACCCAGAGCGGGGTCCGCAGGAGGCTCGGTCGTACCGCCGCCCGACCCCGTGCAGCTTCCTGCTCCCGTGCTGCGGCCCGATCCCGTGCTGGCGGCGCTGATCGATCTGCGGAGCACGCTCACTGGCATGGATGCCCGTCTCCGGCACCTCGAGGGAGCCGGGGCCTTGGGTGCGGCTCCCGTAGCCGCGGCTGCGGGCGTGCTAACTGCGCAGGAGATCCGGCCCTCGTACATCTTGGCCAGCGCGGTGCCGGCCGCTGCCTCTGGGGCCTCCTTTCTGCCTCCGTCTGCCGCCGTTCCGGCGAGTCTCCGCGAGCAGATCCTGTCAGGTAAAGATGTGAACCTGGTGAAGATCTTGCTGTGTGGGCCTGAATCGGTCGAAAGCCGCTTGGTAGATTGCGGTAATGTGGCTGTGTTTTTGCGGGACGCCGATCCCCGTCTGACTAAGACGCTCACGATGTCCGAATTCGTCGTTGCTTTTGGGGTTTTCCGCGACGTCATGTGCGAGGGGTTCCCCGGGAGGCGAGTCGAACTGGACACCTATCTGGCCATCATAGCTGACCTGTCGCTCTCCTACGGGGGAACGCTGTTCTATGAATATCATAAGGGTTTCTCTGCCAAGGCAGCCCTCTACGTTCAGCGGTTTAATCTGCGTCTGGACTGGTCCGTGCTAGATCTCGAGCTGGTTAGCCGCACGTTCACCGGGGTTCGTCCCCTGTCGTGTGTGGTGTGTGGGTCTTTCTCCCATCCTACTGGGCTTTGCCCTCTCACGGTGCCTTCTAAAATGGGGGAACCTTCCCGTGACGCGAAGCCTGGTTCCAGCGGCATGGAGCGGCGCTCCTCCAGACGCCAGGTGGTTAATGCTGGTTCCGCTCCTCCCGTGTGCATGTATTTCAATGAGGGGGCCTGTACCTACCCTAATTGTCGATTTCTTCATGTCTGCAGTCAGTGCTCAGACGCCCATCCGAGGTCAACCTGCCCGCGTCGGTTCCGACCGGCGGGGAAGGGCATGAAATAAATACTCATCCTTCTACCCCTGTTGTCATTGGTCGTCTGTCTGAAGCTTTGAGTGGTCACCCCAACCGATGTTTTGTGAAGTATCTCCTCACTGGGTTGCGGAAAGGGTTTATGGCTGGGGTGGAATGTGTGCCCACTGTAACTCATGTGTGTAATAACTTGCAATCGGCGCTCAGGGAGCCCGACGTGGTCAATGCGTTACTTACTAAAGAGATCGGCAAGGGGTATTTGTTGGGGCCGTTCGTGGAGTCGCCGTTTCCCATGTTTCGCGTCAGTCCCATTGGCGTGGCTACTCGCAAATATTCTGGCAAAAAACGCCTGATCGTTGACCTGTCGGCTCCGCACGATACTCGGGTCCCTAGCATTAACAGCCTGATTCCGTCTGAGCCGTTTTCTCTGTACTACACTACCATCAATCACGCGATTCGGTTAATAAAACAGGCAGGCGTGGGCGCCTGGCTCGGGAAGGCCGATATCACCGACGCGTTCAAGGTGATGCCCCTTCACCCGTCGCAGTGGCACCTGTTCGGCATTAAATGGCGGTCGCAGATGTACTTTTACGCTCGCCTGGCTTTTGGCTGCCGCAGCAGCCCGCGCATTTTTGACACTCTGTCCGAGGCGCTGTGTTGGGTTTTGCTGAACGTGCACAGGTTGCCGTTTGTCCTGCACCTGCTGGACGACTTCTCGGTGGTCGATTTTCCCTCCTCGCCACCGGATCGGTGCATCTCGGTGGTGAAGGCAACGTTCGAGCATTTGGGCGTGCCGCTCTCGGAGGAGAAGTGCAGGGGCCTCTCACTTCCATCGAGTTTTTGGGCGTCCAGCTGGACAGCCTGTTAATGCGTGCGTCTCTCCCGGCGGAGAAGCTTGAGTGGGTGCGCGCTGTTCTGGCGGCAGCGGTTGCGTCGGTTTCGATGACTAAGCGGGATCTTTTGTCGTTGCTCGGGCACCTGAATTTTGCTATGCGCATTATTCCCCACGGTCGGTCGTTTGTCTCCCGTCTGCTCGTCGTGGCTAAGTCTGTTCCGGCGCTGCACGACGTTGTGCGTTTGGATGAGGGTTGCCAGTCCGATTTGCGTTTTTGGGCCGTGCTTTGCGAGCATTGGAACGGTTTGTCGTTTTTTTACAACGACGAGGTGGAGACCTCCAGCGCCATGGCGTTCTACACCGATGCGGCGTTGTCCATTGGGTTTGGGGGTTTTTTCGCGAACGAGTGGTTCAGCGAGTCGTGGCCCGTTGAACTTTTTTCTGAGTTTCTGGCACGCGATTGCAAATCCACAGCATTGTACGAACTGTATCCTATTGTTGTAGCGTGTCTTTTGTGGGGTAAACACTGGTGTAGGAAGAGGATTGTGGTGTTCTGTGATAACGAGGGCACGGTGAACATTATCAACAAGGGTTGATCTTCCGTGGCATTGATTAACAAATTAGTGAGGCGTCTGACCTGGACATGCATCACAGGCAACTTTGTGTTGCGGGCCGCATACATTCCTGGGTTACTCAACAATGTGGCTGATGCTCTGTCACGTTTTCAATTTCAGGAGTTCCGGGCACTATGTCCGGAGGCAGAGCCGGGCGGCCTGGCGTGCCCAGCGTTTCAGGAGACACTGTTAGATTAGACAGGTCGCTAGAAGGCTACATGACGGTCGCTGCTCGATACATGCGAGCAGGCTTAGGCAAGGGCACATTAAAATCCTATGATTGTGCTTGGTTGTATTACTGTTCCTTCTGCCGCGCACTCGATACACCCCATCACCCGGTGAGCCTGCTTGTCGTATGCGCATACATCGTTCACTGCTTCACCTCCCGGAAGCTCCAGCCGTCGACAATCAAGACAGCGGTGGCCGGCATTCAGTTTCATCTCAGATGTCTGGACCCGTCTGTGCAGAGCCTGTTGGGGAACCCGTCGGTTCGGCTACTATTCAACGGGCTGCGGAAAGAGCGACCGCAAGGCAATGACAGGCGACTTCCCATAACCCTTCCTATACTTCATCACTTGGTGTCAGCGTTGCGGGCGGGTTGTTTTAACGTTCCCACTGATGTCATGCTAGAAGCTGTGTGTCTCATGGCTTTTTATGGGTTCATGCGGTGCGACGAATTCACTTGTCAGTCAAGCACATTTCAACCTATGCACGATCTCACTCTCGGCGATTTAACCATGGATACGGGTATGTACGCAGTGGTGTTGAAACACAGCAAGGGTGTGAAGGCCGGTGTGAGTACTCCTGTCGCGGAATAACTCAGCTTTCTGTCCCCTCTCCTCCATGGCGAAATATCTCCGATGGCGTTCGTCCACGGCAACGAGCGAGCCCCTGTTCGTCACCGATGCTGGGAAAGCCATGACCCGTTACTGGTTCACTGGGAGGCTCGGAATCCTGTGCCGGCGCTGTGGTCTGGACCCCAAGCTGTACACGGCGCACTCGTTCCGGATTGGTGCGGCTACGTCAGCGTCTCAAGTGGTCTCAGCCTCGACGCTGAAAGTCATGGGTCGTTGGTCATCTGCAAGTGTTCAACGTTACATCAGACTGAATGCCACTGATGTTCTGGAAGGCCAGAGGAGAATGGCTTCCACTCTCCCTACCTCTCAATAACATGCTTTCACGTGTGTATCGCATTTTCTTTCACTAATACCATGTATATGTGCATACTAACCATAACAAATGTTGTCAGGTGGCTGGCCGGGCGCGGGTATACAGCAGCACGTAACAGGCGACAAGCACCATCAACGTTGGTAAATCGAGGCCGTGCCTCAGTTGGTAATACGAGGTGTGTCTCAGTTGGTAAGTAGAGGCCGTGCCTCAATTGGTATGTCGAGGCCGTGCCTCAGTTGGTAATTCGAGGTGTGTCTCAGTTGGTAAGTAGAGGCCGTGCCTCAGTTGGTAGGTAGAGGCCGTGCCTCAGTTGGTATGTCGAGGCCGTGCCTCAGTTGGTATGCCGAGGCCGTGCCTCAGTTGGTATGTCGAGGCAGTGCCTCAGTTGGTATTTCGAGGCAGTGCCTCAGTTGGTATGTCGAGGCCGTGCCTCAGTTGGTATGTCGGGGCAGTGCCTCAGTTGGTATGTCGAGGCAGTGCCTCAGTTGGGATGTCGAGGTTTGCATCAGTCGGTATGTGAGGCAGTGCCTCAGATGGTACCACTTCAATCGATTCATTTCAGTCACGAGATGCATCGGGGCACCAGGGCGCTGGGATTCAATGCTGAGGTATGTATGGGTAACATGACGCTCATCTCATTCTTTTTCAGGGGCACCACCTACACGCAGTAGTCTCTTCATGGTCTCGTTTGGCATGTGGTTTTGTGTTGGGGAATGCGTCGCTGCTCTCTGCTCGGAGGTCGAGACGGTGTCTCGTTGGATGCGGCAGGGAGCCGATGCGAGCAGAACCACAATGCCAAATCAAATGTACAATCGTGTTTGTATAGTGGGAAATAAAGTATTGTAAAGTCATACTGAGTCCTCCTGCCTGAAACAAGCGGAGCTGGTTCATGAAGGAGGACGTGAGACATAGCGCGTCACTAGCAACGCGTCATTTTATGCGCAGGGCACTCCCTCCTAATAGGGCGGGGTATATAAGGGGTTCCCGGCATATGCATCGCTAGTGCGACATAGACTTCAGTCTTCCTGCTGCCTCCGCCTCCCCGGCCTCCACCCTTGGTTCTGTTTTCTGTTTCCTGTTTCAGGGGGAATGCGTCGCTGCTCTCTGCTCGGAGGTCGAGACGGTGTCTCGTTGGATGCGGCAGGGAGCCGATGCGAGCAGAACCACAATGCCAAATCAAATGTACAATCGTGTTTGTATACTGGGAAATAAAGTATCGTAAAGTCATACTGAGTCCTCCTGCCTGAACCAACAACATCCCCATAAATGCATGGTATTTGAATACATGAATTACTGTACGTCCATATGTAGGCCTATATACGTATAAAATGGTATGAATGGAAAAACGCTACGTACTTTACAGTACATGCATTCGATCCTGCCTTCACAAAGAAATATAATCTCGGCAGGTCCCATAAAGTATGAGTCTCCAACAACTTCCCCCTGTACAAATATCGATTACGTCAAATGGTTTCTTGGCTTGGGGGCCGTGCTGTGCTTTGATAAGCTTGCCCAGACCTGGCCACACTGAGCAGTCAGGAAAGGTTGCGAACCTGTGTTAACGTTGACAGTAGCTACCGCCACATTATGTGGGATATGGAAAATCAATCCGGCTGTCCTCTGAACTGTGAGTACTGAGAACACCGCTAGCCCCGAAGTCCTGAGGTACTGCTGTGTTCAAACCGTGCAGAGCTGATAAAGCACTGATCGCATTGAAGCTTGTCAGTAGGTGTTATTCATGGCTATAGCCTGTACTGTACTTTACTGTAAAGTAGATGCATTTCATCAAAAGAATGATATGGTAGAGCACCTATCCAGATGTGCTGTGTTCACAATGCTATGTGATGAAAAAGACTCCTCTCCACAGTAGAAGGATGAAGAACAGGATCGTGTAAAAACCGGAGGGCTTGGAGGCTATTCTCTAAAGTTGTTCTGTGAGTCCCTCTCCATGCCTCAGCGCTGCTTTAGCAAGGCTTGACTGTAAGTGTTTTAAATGTGGTATTGATTAGTGAAGTCATTAGCACTGATTAAAATCTCCAGCGATCATCCCAATGCTCTCAGAGTGTTTGGACTGCAGATGAGATGTGTGCAGAGCTGGGGGGACAGGGGGCTACACTAGCTACATGCAGAGTACGGCCCCACTGTGATTTAGTCTTCCTAGGCCTGGTGATGGAGGAGAGGGTTACGTCACAGCCGGTAGATCAGAGAGTCCTACAGCAGAGAGGGTCTCCATCAGCTGCTGCTGGCAGTAGCGTTAGCTGGCGTCCACAACTCATGGAAATGGGGTGGAAGTAGAAGCAGTGGTATTTGCAAGGGTAAAACACAAACTACAAGTGCACACGCACCCGCATTACACGTACACATCCAAACACACACACACACACACACATACACACGCACAGAGGGTAACTACTGTAATTGCGCAGGAAAGAGACCTTAAATTATATGTCTGACTGAGGATAGGCATTCATTTCACAGCATCCGCAAAGTGAGTGTACATGACAACTCACACCAGGATCTGACCTGAATAGATGCACCCACTGGCTGCAGTCATTAATATAGAACGATGGACTCAAACGTTACAGCGAGACAGATACTGTATTGTAATAAAAAATATATTGTTTGAAAATTATAATAGAAAAGAAAACATGTGAAAATACAAATAAGACAAATACCAGTACAGTAAGTTAAATTGGGACAACTGGTATTGGTCGTTGTACGTGTTCAGCTGTGGGTAAATACATATTATCCAAATTCATAGGGACACCTATGAATTTCATAGGTGTCCCTTATTCTGTCTAGCAAAAAACTGAAGAATCTCCTAGATTGTTACACAGTTTCTATGACAAGAATTAAACCCCGCCGACAGCAACAGCAGTCACATCAGCCATTTGCCCGGAATACCAACTGCTTATCAACACAAATGCTAATGTGACCTTTAATATCAGAAACAAAATTATGAATGAGATTTGAATTCAATAGCTAGCAGGCATGAAACACATTCTCTCATATGACAGAGACCTACAACATTCTCTTCGTGTAGATTAATTTAAGTCAGTCTGGTTTAGTGCCGCAAAATATAAATGTGTCATTGGTTTAACAATACTACACAAACACTGCTCTGGATGGATAACACCCCCTACTTAAACATCACATAAAAAATGTTCAAATGGACTTACTTATACACAAGTGTAATTCCCCTCATCATATTACTTACATGAAATGTAAAAGAATAAATTATTCTGTGAATTTAATATGTACTCTTTTCTTCAAGTAACTTTTACTTGTTCTGTCGTGCCTTCCAAACACATTTTGGAGGGTTTATTTTGTGTTCAAAATGATCTTCTATGACCTTAATGTTTGAAATGCAATTTTCCATGGGAAAATGAGTCACATAACCAATTAACTGCTGCAGTGAGATACAAACGAACAGCGGTAGAAAAAAAATGCTTCCAATTTCGCTTTATCAGACTGGAACGCTGGGTTTCTGATAACAGCTCATCTAAATAAGACATTAGAAGATGACACAACAGACTGTTATTCTGGCCTGTGTTAGAGCCAGAGTCCTCGTCTACAATTAAAAACAACTAAATCCACTAACAACCCGCAAACAAAGGATCGATCAAACGAGCCTCAGGAGAAGGAGGGTGGCCTGCCTGCTCTCCTCTACACAGTGAGCCATTTCAGAAGTTACATTGCATTGCGTTCAGCCAGGAACTGTTGAGTCCTGCTATCCAGATTGGGGTGAGGGAAGGGTTGAGTCTCCTGCCTCCAGCACCATCTGCTCTCTGGGTCTGCTTTTAGACATGCTGAATAGACACTAATGCCAACTCGGCCCATGAATATGAGCACTCCTACATCACCTGTACTGACATGAGCGAGGGGGAAAGTGAACCTATTCGGCGACAATCAGTCCCTGAAGTGTGGGTGACCATCCTCACACACCTACCACCTGAGCAGGAACTCTCACTGCTGATCAACTGTGTCACCCAGGTTTTTACCCATGTCAAAGGCAAGACAATAATAGGAGCGTCCAACTAGATGAGAGATTACTTTGATCCTCCGGGTGGAGGGGGGCGTGGGCTGGGGTGTATACCCAGGAGGTAGGGTGCGGTGTGGGGTCTCTGGACCATCCACGGGGGGGGGGGGTTGTTGGGTGTCTTATCTTCCAGTCTCCCTGACGGATCGCTCGGGTCGGCTCTGCCCTCCCCAGGCTCCAGATGTGATTCAGTGGTCAGCTCAGTGACAGCTGGTGGAGGGTGGTCAGGCCTCATGCATAATGGAGGCAGAGTCAGCAGCCCTCACGTGTACACTTGTTTCGACTGCTGTGGCAGCCCCATCAGCGTATCAGTACCGCAAGGTTACCAGGACATTACAGAAGTACAGTAATGAACTCCAGGCAGGAGCTTTTACCTATTACTGATGTGGGGAAAAATCTAAATACAGAATCCACGGTGTGACAAGAAACAGAACTCAAATTGGAATCCAAAATATGTAAATATGTGTGGGCGTTGTACTAAGAGAGGCAACATAGTATAAAGTGTTGACCACCAATATGTCAAAGGTCAACTTCTTCATCTCTGCGTAGCAGTAGCTGGACCACTGTCAGCTACGCAGTATATACCGTGAATGGAGAGATCCATGCCATACTAAATCACCTCCATCAGTCGTCCAGGCCCTCACAGGTAGCCCACTGCAACCAAGCACCAGCCCCCCTTCCCGACGGCGAACAGAAAGTGCTTACCTAGGAGAAAAAGACAGAGTGGACATTAAATCAGCGGGCATAATATTCTAGTGAGCAGCAGACTCGCTTTCACAGATTAGCCAATCTCTCCTCAGCGCAGCATACTGACAGAAAGAGCTTTTTCTCTTCCCGAGCTTGAATTGAAATAGAGAGACAGGAGATTATTCTATACACTCTCAGGCTCAGCAGTTTCTAATGTGCCTTAGTACATCCAGGGAGGCAGGCCAGTACACAGCACCGTCTGTGAATGGAGCTGTGTATCAAGAGAAGCAGAGATGGTGAACAAATTATGTTCAGGAAATATAATGACTGTAGGAAGATGGATTCATTGTAACATCTGTATAAAAAAAAAGGAAAGAAAAACTGTTCTGTATTTATATATGTTTATGAGTTTGTGGTCAATAGGTGAAGGGATGCAGCTGAGCCGACTGCATGCGGCAGGAAAGCATACTGTTCGTTATTCCAGTGGGCTCTAAAGATGGGGGCTGGGAAAACACAATTCAGCTGGTTTGGGGGTAAATCAATTCTTCCAGGGAGGAGAGGTGAAGAGGGGTTCAGTCCTCATGTGACACCTGTCATGTGTGGAATGTGTTTGGTGTTCTGTTCAATGAGAGTAGTTCCATACAATAGACAAGGATGTTTCAAAGACAGCACATCACAACAACCAAGCATGACTACTTGGACTCTGACATCTCTCAGGCCATTCTCTCCATTTTCCATGGCCATCAGCCTTGCAAACTCAGAACACCATGAAAGCGGAAAAGAAAGGTCAAGGTGTCAAAAATGAAAGATTCACCCAAAGGTAATGGTACTTTACAGTAACATGCAAAAGCAAAGTAACTAGAAATCAACATTTCAATGACGTTCAAAGGCCAGAAGAAAAAGGCTCTCCTGAGACTGTGACGCTTAACAGCAAACTGATGGTGTGGGAAAAGATTTACCCATCTGATTTCATCCATTATTCAACACATTGCCACTAAGGGTTGCCCAAGCAGAGAAATGGCCATATTCAAGGGTGAATCAAGGAGCCATCAACCAAGCCAAACTTGAGAGGAATGGATCATAATGAGTAAAGGGCAGGGCACATATTCTTACCAAAACTCTGACATTGAGACTGAATGAGTAAAAAGCTAGCTGTGAGCCAGGAAGTGAGTAAGAGGAGGGTCAAGAGGGATATCCTGTTGTGTCTCCCTGTCTGCAGATCCAGGTTCATCACCGAAGCTCCTCTACCCTTTCTGTTATTACGCTCAGGAACCCCAGCAGCGCTGCAGGCTGTTTAATCAAAAACGAGCCGGGCTGTGACCGTCAAGGGAGGGGAGTGGGCGAGAAATAGACAGACAGGCCCACACAAACCCTGGGAGAGCTAGGGCAGATTGCTGTGGCAGAGCGCTGGGGCAGAGCGCTGGGGCAGAGAGCTGGGGCAGAGCGCTGGGGCAGAGAGCTGGGGCAGAGAGCTGGGGCAGAGCGCTGGGGTAGAGCTCTGGGGCAGATTGCTGGGGCAGAGCGCTGGGGCAGAGCGCTGGGGCAGAGCGCTGGGGCAGATTGCTGGGGCAGAGCGCTGGGGCAGAGCGCTGGGGCAGAGCGCTGGGCCAGAGCGCTGGGGCAGAGCGCTGGGGCTGAGAGCTGGGGCAGAGTGCTGGGGTAGAGCGCTGGGGTAGAGTGCTGGGGTAAAGCGCTTGGGAACCACTGTTTGCCCTGGGAAGATAGGTAGTGGTTAGTATTAATATGTTTGTAGAGCTTTGGGTAGCTAGAGTAGGGTGCTGATCAAGTAACCTACAGCATCTCACACAACAGACATGGTGACTGTGTCTGTGACAGAACAGAACATGATTTCTACGGTCACTTTTCCTCCATTGTTTGATCCCACTGTTGCACCTCGCATGTCCTTCACCAAGAAATGACTGCACGTTGTGTACGAAAGTAGTGCACATAAATAGTGAAGTAGTGAAGCACATCACAGTTTATTAAACATGGCAGCTTCATTGTTGGGGTTTCCCATAGACTGTATGGCCATGTCAAGAATCAGAGACGTATACAATAATCCATGAAGAGCGACCGCAGCGCTAGCTCGCTAAGCTGCCTTGAAGAAGGCTTGTTTGCTTGTTTTTCCTCAGGCTGTTGCATACAACCTGTACGCAGAGCATGCCTCTGAACCCTTTCAATAGAGCCTGCCCCCAGCTTTGAACGGGGGCGTCTCAACTTGCCCAGGGTTGTCACTCTGCTGCATACCGTTATAGTACTACCTGTGACAAATACAAAGAGATAGAGAGGCAAAGGAAATAAGATGCTGAGTACTTTCAGCCCAAAACAAGGGTAGAGAGAGGAATGAAAAGCATCAAAAGCTAAAAAGGTGGATGATAAAGTGCAGCACTTCAAACTGGAAGCCATTACAGCTACTGTTTCATCGGAGCACTTAGATTTTTTTTCTTCTTCTCAAAACATACATAAGCGTGAGTCTCCACATTTAAGACTTTTGGTGAATACCAAGCCAATTAATGACACTTCAATTAATCAGTGTTGGCCCATTAATTGAAGACAGCTAAAACAGCCACTTGAGACACTATCAAACAACGAAACTATCAAACAATGAAGTAAAAGCACATCAATTACCAATTACACTTTAATGTTAGGGATGAAAAAAGGCTGACCAAAGGATATTAAGACAGTGCATTTGGCAACCGTATTCCATCCATTTATCATTGACGTTAAGGTAATAGGACTTCAGAGCTTGGCTAATGACAGACGACAGCCTCTCTGTAAAATAGATGAAAGGTGTGCCATTAAGGGGTGGGCTCACGACAGGGCAGGCCATGCGGCTAATGACTCATTAGAGACTTCTACAGCCAGACAGGCTGGGTGCCAAAAGGCCAGGAGTCCTTTTTAAAGACTCAATACCCCAACTGACACTAATTGTAGCCGTCAGGATCGCATGGATTTTTATCAGAGATAATAACAGTCTGCTCCTCTGACACGGCTTGGCCTGTTACCTCCTACTGGCATAGCCCACCTACACTGGCGCAACCTAGCTTCTTGCCTATGGCCAGGAAAACAGGTGCGCTAGGTAGTTAGCCTGTCAGGCTAGCCATAATCTCTGGTCCCTAGATAGTCACTGACGGAAAATGATCAGGATGCATTGGGCATTCTAAAAATAGCAAACGTTCAGCCCAGAAGGAGATAGAAATCATTAGACATGCGTCTTTATGCGGTATTGTGTAAGACGGGTGTTTCAAACACCCGCAGTGCCAGCTACACACATCCCTCATGACGACAGGGGAAGGTCAGAATGTTTTATGGGTTAGTCTAGTCCCCTAACTTGTCACTGGG